>NC_091290.1:131609440-131909440 GCF_032444005.1 Ranitomeya imitator
ACTCCATTCATTCCCAATCTGGCTACTGAGCGCTGCTTTCAGCTTCGACCACCATTCCATTCATTCCCAATCTGGCTACTGAGCGCTGCTTTCAGCTTCGACCACCATTCCATTCATTCCCAATGTGGCTACTGAGCGCTGCTTTCAGCTTCGACCACCACTCCATTCATTCCCAATCTGGCTACTGAGCGCTGCTTTCAGCTTCGACCACCACTCCATTCATTCCCAATCTGGCTACTGAGCGCTGCTTTCAGCTTCGACCACCACTCCATTTATTTCCAATCTGGCTACTGAGCGCTGCTTTCAGCTTCGACCACCACTCCATTCATTCCCAATCTGGCTACTGAGCACTGCTTTCAGCTTCGACCATCACTCCATTTATTTCCAATCTGGCTACTGAGCGCTGCTTTCAGCTTCGACCACCACTCCATTCATTCCCAATCTGGCTACTGAGCGCTGCTTTCAGCTTCGACCATCACTCGATTTATTTCCAATCTGGCTACTGAGCGCTGCTTTCAGCTTCGACCACCACTCCATTCATTCCCAATCTGGCTACTGAGCAATGCTTTCAGCTTCGAGCACCACTCCACTCATTCCCAAATCTGGCTACTGAGCGCTGCTTTCAGCTTCGACCATCACTCCATTTATTTCCAATCTGGCTACTGAGCGCTGCTTTCAGCTTCGACCACCACTCCATCATTCCAAATCTGGCTACTGAGCAATGCTTTCAGCTTGGACTACCACTCCACTCATTCCAAATCTGGCTACTGAGCGCTGCTTTCAGCTTCGACCACCACTCCATCATTCCAAATCTGGCTACTGAGCGCTGCTTTCAGCTTCGACCACCACTCTATTCATTCCAAATCTGGCTACTGAGCGCTGCTTTCAGCTTCGACCACCACTCCATTCATTCCCAATCTGGCTACCGAGCAATGCTTTCAGCTTCGACCACCACTCCATTCATTCCTAGCCTGACTACTGAGCGCTGCTTTCAGCTTTTTCTAGAAGTCTCATAAAAAATGAATGGAGTGGTAGTTGGGCATTCGACCTGCAGCCCCTTTTTTTAATGGGGAAAAAAAGTTCCCCATTGGGAATAAAAGTTACCAAATCTGCCGTTTGCTTCAAGTCCCCACCAACCAGTAAATTATCACCTATCTTGTTTTCACTTTACAACCCCTTTAAAGCTCCAACCCCCATAATGCCCCAAAGACAGTAACACCCTAACCCTAAGGTCACTTAAAGATGTGATTTCCTTAAACTTTGACCCTTTTATGGTCTAGGTCATGAAAATGTTTAGATAATTATGGCTTACTGATTCTGTCTTTTGGGTTAGGCAGAGCCATAATATAAAAGCCAAAAGCTTCTAATCTGTCTTTTTATGAGCTCCTCTCAGCTGATTTATGTCCACAGACCACATGAAAGTTGAATGTGCGGGGAAGCACAAAATTTTGCCAAAATTATATTTGGTGAAAACAAAATGTCCCCAAAAACATGGCAACCCCCATTTTAATAACCCATTTGCTTTAGTTGTAAGGATTTATTTTTTTATTTTATTTTTTTTAGCAAAAGTACATCCTGAACTGCTGCAAACTAGAAACTGTGAAAAGCGATGAGCACCTGCTGTGGCACACGATGTGCATGCAGAAGAACAGGGGATATAATTTGGACTGACCTCATTATACAGCAGCCCTCTAATAGTATGTGTGAGCATCTGTCTCCTGAGACAGATGGCATTGTTAGATCCCATAAAATTAGATGTAAGGTTTACATGCCATACTGGTTCCCTCGTATAATATTCCCATAGGTGCGTGCTTTTATCCGAAATTGCGGTCCGCTAATTGATTTATGGGATGGTGGAGATTAGTCTTGTTGTGCTTATTCGAGTGATTGAGAACGACTTGTCCGGTTTATTTTCCATTGCACTTGTGCAAATAATAATATTCATAAAATAATGCAACCCTGCAATCACTTAAAGCAGCTGTCCCTTTAGAAAACAGCTTTGCGGTTCCATTAAGCATTTGTTTTCCAACTGATAACATTAGGCCTGCTTTTAGGTTTCCTTCCATGTACAAATAACCATTTATTCCGGTTTTCTGTGCTGTTGCCTCGCAACCCTTCATAGTGGAGACATCTTTTATTGCTTCTCTGGATCGAAAGCAAAGAGGTCAGAATTTGGCCAAGTCTACAGGTATTGGTTATTTATGATTTTAGGCTGTCAGTGCCATATAATACAATAAAAAAGGCTAAAATACATGGATTTGCCCATGCTATTTCCACCGATCTTAAAAATGCTTTGTTCTTCCACCCTCTTTTCTTAATACATCTCAATTTTACTATTAATTTATCGCCATTAGAGAGTTCATTAGCTATGTCATAAAACACATAAACAGGCTTGGACTGGCCCACTGGTAAACAGGTGAATTCTCCGGTGGGCCCCTCTGCAGGAGTAAGCCACTTACTTCCCAACATGAGCAGTAGTTGGCCCAATACATTTGTTTCACTATGTACATACCATGTTATTATCATGTAGAAATATATTTGGGAAATGCAATATTTGCGTGTAGTTGAACAGTGGGCACCTAGAGTTAATGTTACTGGTGAGCCCTTTGTAAACCAGTTCGACACTGTACATTAGGGCCATATGAGGTGTATGTGAGGTGTTGCCCTCAATCGAAAATGAGTTCATTTTCCAAGTACTTTGAGGGATACTTATTGACTCCAGGTTACAAGAGAAACCACCCAGACTCCCTGAAATGTTAAATTCACTTGGAAATAGGATCATGGTCAAAGTATTTTAAGTCATACTTGTTGACTCTTGTTGTCTCTACTTGGAGACTTCTGGAAACAAGGGAGACCTCTGGGACTCCATGAGATGTTGACTTCACTCAGAAATTAGTTAATGGTCCAAATACTTTGAATGATACTTATTGACTCTCTCTTGGTGACTCAGGCGGGGTTCATTTTGCATTTGGGCAGTCCGTTCAATGCATGCGTTAAACGGACTGTGTAAATGCAAGTGCCGTTAAAGATCACGTTATGCGATCACGTTAGCGCAGATGCTCCATCTGCGCTAGCAGTGACAGACCCCAAAACGCTGAAGACCGTGTCCAAGGGTCTGTCACAGAATGACGGCACATCGCTAGCGCATGCCAATTATGACATGCGTTAGCGATGCGCTACATAATTGCAGTCACTGGGTGCGCTAACGCATCCGTTACATAATGTTAGTGCCGCTATGTAACGGATGCCGTGAGCGCATTGCCATTAACGCAATGTGAACCCTGTCTCACAGCAACATGGGAGACCTCCTTAACCCCTGAGATGTTGACTTCACTTCAATTAGTTTTTCAATCAAGTACTTTGAGTCATACTTGTTGACTTTCTATGGAAGACTCCTGGTAAAAAGAGAAACCACCCGGACTCAATGAGGTATTGACTTCACTTGAAAATTAGTTCATGGTCAAAGTATTTTAAGCCATACTTGTTGTCTCTTACTTGGAGACTTCTGGAAACAAGGGAGACCTCTGGGACTCCATGAGATGTTGACTTCACTCAGAAATTAGTTCATGGTCCAAGCACTTTGAGTGATACTTATTGACTCTCTCTTGGAGATGCACAGAAACATAATTCTGGAGGTTTTAATTTTTTTCTCTTATTATGCTGTTTACCAATTAAATTATTTTTATATTTTGATCGGGCATTTATTTTTGTGCATTTTTTATTTTATTTTGAATAATTTTTACACTTTTCACTAGTTTCAATAGTCCCCTTAGGATACTAGAAACTGAGATCTTCTGATCGCTTGTGCTATACATAGGGTTTCAGCCCTGCTACTGGTAGCAGAAATTCTCATCTGCTATGAACGTCGGCCACAGGGTGACGCTCATAGCAGATAGGCAATGACAACTATAGGGGTCTCCTGCAGATGCCTGGGAGTCATTCCAACACATCGGTGTCCCGCAATCATGTGACGGGGCGCTGATGGGAGAAGTGACAGCAGCATTTAACATGTTAACAGCCGCGGGTGGATCGCGATTCCATCCGCGGCTGTTAGAGGCACATGTCCGCTGATCAGAATGCCGGGAAAGGTACGAGCTCAGTGCTGAAGACCGCATCAAAAGGGGTAGACACGACATATAAAGGGCAGTAAATGCAGATATTCATTGGAAATAGGTATTTAAAAGACATTTCACATATTATTCTATGGAAACAATCGCGTTGCATTAATCAGTAGCAGGTGCACCTTGTATTCCTTTATAAAAATGAACACATTTCCTGCCTTACCAAACATACAATTAGTGATTCCGATTCTTCACTTCAACCATTTTAATAAGATGCAAATGAAAGAAAATAAGAAATGATAATGTAAATTTTTAAAACATGAACTCCCGGTACAATATCTAAACTACACGCATCTTAATCAGAGCCTCAGACCCCTCTGATTGCCCCTTCTTAATTAGCAGTGCTTTATTTTAATGAATGTACCTATTCCACACCTTTCATTTGCATCTTATTAGGAAACATTCAGTGCATTGTTAGCCCGCACACATAAGAGTATGTAAAACAGGAGATGATATTTGAAGAATATAATTACAAGATTATATTTCTTTTTAGGATATTAATAAACTGAGGAATTCACTAAGGGATGGTCGTGACCGTCTCGCCTCATTACCAGCACAGTAAATAGCTGATTAATTCCCATTTTAAATTCAGACCCTAATCATTTCCTACCGAGACTATTGCATTAATTGTCAAAATAATGGGCTCTCTGGAAATGTTCACTTATTTTTCTAATTGTACCACTTTTAGTTTGCCAAAGACCCACAGTCATTGCCCTCCTCTATTGCAGCCCTTTAAATGCATTTTCAAGACAAGACTTCTCTCATGCTGCACCTATGCCCTGGAATGAGACACCTCAAACAAGTTATTTTGCTAATTCTTGATACCTGTAGATCAGTTTTATCTGGTGGCTCCTTGTCCTGATTTCTAGTAAGATGGTTCTCAAGTTTCTGGTTTCTTGGGGTTTGCTGCCAAGTCTTACATTGCCGGAAAATGAACTATTTTACTTGGGACATTCCTAAACCATTATATTCATCTTCACAACATGGAAGATTACAGGAAAGAACTCACACAGACGAACCTAAGAGTAGTCACGTGAGTCTGTAGTGCTAAAGCATATAAATATGTAATATATGAAATATAAATAGCATTACTGCTCTAGATAATAACCTACATGTCTAGTGTGAATACATCTCTTAGGCTTAAGACTGAATTTATGGGTAGGTTGGATCCTGCTGCAATTAAAACCACCACAAGATGGAGGGCGGAGTGCTCGGTCAGAGGGCTGATATGCAATGACAAAAAACTATGGATATATGGAGGTCACTGCCCCCAGTTCACACCTGTACACATCCTTTTTCTGATTTGGAAGTGCCAGTCAGTTTTTTGTTACTAGTCCCATGTCAGGACGGTCTGCAGTCTAAAAAAGCACAACTCCTGAGACCTGTGTCTCAACTGACAGAGGAGCTGTCATAACACACAACAGAGCAGCTGGAGAAGGGCTGTGACAGGAGAACAAATAATTCAATAAGTCTTTAAAAAGGTTTTACAAGAATGGATTAAAATAGCCCCCCCATCAGATAATTCAAAGGGCAGAACATCCTAGTCACCTGTCATGACGGTATGCTTACTGAAGAAACACCGCTCCCAAGACCTGTGTCTCAACTAACAGAGGAGCTGTATCATAAGCACACATACCGGAGCTGACTGTGAAGGGCTGTGACAGGAAAATAAATAAATTCCTCTGTCAGTTTGGACGCAGATCTCGGGAGATGCTTTTTTACAGACTACAGCCTGTCCTGACAAATGGCTAGGTAAGGCTGCCATTTGAATCACATGATGGGGCTATTTTATCACCTTCTTAGAGAGCCCCTTTAATGTTGATTATTTATTTAAATACAGTTAAAAAAAATGGGAACCACACTATTTGGGGGGGCAATTTTGGGGCTCTAGTTGCTGGAGGAACCCTTCATTTCATATTGCAAAAATATAAAACATATAGGCTCATTCTATGATGTTGCGTATTTAGTACTTTTCCACCGTCAGAATATTATAAGAAGCCTCTCTACGCGAAGCCGTAGCCACTTGGCAGTTTGCAGAATTGATTGATAACTCCACATCATATTTAACATTTCGGGTTCAGAACAGTAATTAAAAGGTGAATCCTATTAAGCACAGACTGTATAATAGCTGAGAGAAAATCATTTTCTTGGGAGAATTATCTCCGTCGTTGAAATAAGCAGTCACGCCGAAGGAAACGTCCTGGATTACCTAATGCTCATAGGAAAATTTCACTTAACGTAATTAGAGAGAGCTGGAATTTTGCCAGCTCTCCTCCCACTCCCTTCATATGAACAACGGCAGGAAGCAGCGAAACCTGAAGGACGTGGGTTTCACCTCTCCAGTTACTCCCAACAGTGGGAGTACCAGCGCCACTTATCGTGGAGCGGCGCACTGATACATTTCGTTTTACCATTCCATATATAATGACTCATAAAATCTGAATGCTTTTCATAGGTCTCGTTGACCTTTTAGCACATTTTTATATAAAAAAAAAAAGAGAGAGCGTTGCGGGTTGTTTTGTTTTGTTTTTCCGTGTGGTATAATTAAACCAACCTTTATATATAAAGGTCTGGCTACTTGTATTATGTCGGAGCAGACGTGGAAAGGCTGTTGAAAAAAATTATCAATTTTTTTTAGAAATGAGCATACTGTGGGCAATGAAGTTTGTTTTAGGACTAGGACCGGTTGTGTGCTTTTAATTAAAGGGTCCTGTGAAAATAGACTTTTCATAGAGCGTGTCACCACTGGGGTCCACAGTAATCCACTGTAATCTGCCAAGGAATTTTTGAGTGTCTGATTTTCCTACAGCACTCCAACAGGCGAGCTGAAGTATTACATGAGGCTCACTGAAACTAATGGCCTACACATGGGCTTCATAGAGAGTATCACATCTGGTGTCCACAGTAATCAACTGTAATTTGCCAAGGACTTTTTAAGCTTGTGCCTGGTTTTCCTACAGCACTCCAACAGGTGAGCTGAAGTATTACATGATGCTCACTGAAACTAATGGCCTATCCATGTAATACATGGACTTCATAGAGTGTCACATCTGGGGTCCACAGTAATCAACTGTAATTTGCCAAGGACTTTTTAAGCTAATGTCTGGTTTTCCTACAGCACTCCAACAGGTGAACTGAAGTATTACGTGATGCTCTATAAAAATAATGGCCTACACATGTTCAGGCTAGGTCCTCCAGTGAGACAGAAAGAAGTGCTCTTTTTGGACACTATCTATTCCGGCTGATTATGAGCTTCCTAAATTAGGGAATACACTAGTTCACACTTGCTTCCTCTCATCCTCTGAAATGTTTCACTTTCCTTCTTTCTTGATTTAGCACTTTTTAGTCCACCAAAGATTCACAACCACTGTCTTCTTTAATCACAGCCCTTCAAATACATTTTGACAACTTCTCAAATGCTGCACCAACACTCTGGAATGAGCTACCTCAAACAATCAATTGTTTGCTTTCTAATTCTTCAGACATGTAGAATAGCTTTGGTGACTCCTTGTCTTGTTTTCAAGTGAGCCGATCCACAAATTCCTGGAGGTCTTGTGTGTTTTTAGTAAAGGAGTTATTTAGGACTATTTTATTTTTTTTACTATGAGCCTACAAACTAGCAGGCAGGGAACTGCTCACAACCTGCCTGTTCTGCCCAGCGACAGCTCAACGTGGTCACAGACTGCTCCTTCAGTGATTCTGCTGCTTCATATCAACAGGGCAGCTCTTACTCTTCCAGGCTGCTCTGTCGACGAGGTATGAATGTCAGCATCATGCTGATTGACAGCTGGCTCCCCGCAGTCAGGCAGTGGGGAGCCAGCTGGCAATCAGCATGACATTAGCAGTCAATTCCCACCAAGAGAGCAGAGTGGAAGAGAAGCTGCTGCTCTGTCAATGTGACGTCAGCAGAAACTATCTGCAACCGCTCTGTGCTAGCAGCGATTGGTACTAGGCACAACAGGGCAGTTGGATACCAACTACTTGCCTTTGAATTCATAGGCCCGTAGTAAAAAAAAATGAAATAGTCCCGGATAACCCCTTTACAAAAAGGTCCTCTGAAAATAGACTGATAACAGAGAGTATCACTCTTGGGATCCCCAGCAATCAGCTGTCATCTGAAAGAGAACCTTTTGAGCTAGTGTTTGATTTCCCTGCAGCACCCCCACAGGAGAAATGAAGTATTACATGCTACATATGAAAATCAATATACTATATGAGCCGACCAGGTTTTCAAGAGTGAAAGAGACGAATTCTTCGCGTCCACTATCTATTCCTACTAATTGATGGAGGAATTACTAACTTTTGATCCTAATTAATGCCCAGGTGGGTAATCGGGAAATGCCAAGGGTCTGGAAGGTGACACAACCCAAAGTCCTGCTTTGCCCCCTACATTATAAATGAGGTCTTGGGATACTTCATCTCAAGATCCTTTAGATGGATGCGGCTGATTGGCTGAACACCTCATATTCGGTGACATCATCACACCAGGTTTGATGACATCACAACTCGCAGGTCAGGGACCAAGATAAAGGGTTCTTCTCATTTTCATACATGGTAAAAACAAGCACCAAAGAACAACCACCGCTGCTATTTAGCTTGTAAGCACTGAGCTGAAGTTGGCCGGCAAGCCTCAGCGATCCTTGCCAATTTCCACACAGTGCTTACAAGATCAAAAGAAAAGAGCTTGTAAGCATTGCACCTGTTCTGGTATCTAGAAGTAGTGGTCGGTCTCCAAGGTAACGAACTGTAATCTTCTCCCAAGTTTTTTATTTTCATGTGTATTATTGCTTTATAAAAAATTTAAATGGCCATTAAATTTAAATAATAAGGAAGTATATAGAATTATTACCAAGGTATCAATTATATAATCAGCCTCTTGTCTTTCTTACGAACCACAAGTAATGTCCTTGGATCTCTCGCAGGACACTTGAATCAGCAGCAGACACCTACGGCCGAGTCTCCCTTATTTCCAATGTCTGCCGTCATTGTTTTGCATAGAAAACGTACAAAAAAATAAGCACAAAAAATAAACACAAAAAATATACACAAAACAATGATCATTTTGGTCATTTTGTTTCTTGTAGGTATTGTTTTGCGTAGATTAAAAGCTCACATTAAAGCATTGCTCCCTGAGCGAACCACGTCTGTGCAAATGTCAGCAGCTTCCTGCGCCATGAATCATGCAATTAATAGAAGCGGACGATACTTGACAAACCATTTGTATTTAAGGCACAAAATCAGATTTCGGGATATAGACGATAAAGCCGAGATGTTAATGGGTGTATCACAAGTGATTTAAAGCTTTTAATGGTCATTATTTTTCCTCAAAGCGGATCCACGGTTGTGGTGCCTGTAGCTTTAAATTGCATTGCTTCTCCTATTTGCTGTGCAATTTTAAGAATGGGGCACCCAATAAGTCACTTGGGAACCATTGTGTAATGGACCCAATGTAAGTCATAACATAAAACAGAAACTGCCAGAATATTATATTGAATATGGGCTTTAACTGACCTTTTTAAACGTTACACTACTGTACTGCAAAGAATCCTTTCCAAGGACAGATATAGTCTCCCTAATGAAAGGAAAATACTTCAGTCATATCATACTACTGGATTGTAAAGAATCATTTCACTTATTAGATATAAGAATATTCTTGAACTGTGAAGACCCCTTTCCAATACAAGATATGCTAATACTCGTGCACTGTAAAGATTCCTTTCCAACATGGGATATAGTTACACTGCTGAACTGTAAAAGACTCCTTTCCAATTTCTCATATAGTTATGCTACTGAACTGTAGATTCCTTTCCCATGGCTGATATAGTTGCACTTCTGAACTGTAAAGACTCCTTTCCAGTGGCTGATATATATAGACTGCTAAACTATAAAGACTCATTTCCAGTGGTTGATATAGGTACACTTATGAACTGTAAAGGCTCCTTTCCAATGGCTGATATAGTTACACGTCTAAGCTGTAAAGATTCCTTTCCAATGGCTGATATAGTTTCACTTCTGAACTGTAAAGACTCCTTTCCAGTGACTGATATAGTAACATTACTGAACTGTAAAGACTCCTTTCCAATGGCTGATATAGTTTCACTTCTGAACTGTAAAGACTCCTTTCCAATGGCTGATATAGTTACACATCTGAACTGTAAAGACTCCTTTCCAATGGCTGATATAGTTTCACTTCTGATCTGTAAAGTCTCCTTTCCAATGGCTGATATATTTTCACTTCTGAACTGTAAAGACTCCTTTCTAATGGCTGATATAGTTCCACTACTGAACTGTAAAGACTCATTTCCAATAGTAGATACAAAGACACTATTTAAAGAGGTTCTTCAAATTTAAGATCATTTTTTGTTACTTAAGTGCATATATTTGGGGCCGAGAACTACTGCTGCACTTTGTCTTCTACAGCCTCTATGTCTATTTTGTTGGCTGCAGAATTAATTAACTGAGCATCCATCAGTGAGCTCATCCTGACAGCTTGCCAGAAGAGTTTGTAATTCTATGTTTAATTTCTAAGCTCCTCTTAACTGATTTATGACCACATCAAGGATAAATTTGCTGGAAAACAAAGTGCTTAAAAAAAAAAACAAATGGTGCTAAATTTTAAAGGAAGCCCAATTGCAAAAATTTAATATTATTATTATTAAAAATATATATTATTAATCCCAAATATATGCATTTAAAAAAAAATTAATAAATAAAATAAAACGACCCCAAAAATGGACGATTCCTTTAACTGCAAAGACTCCTTTCCAATGCAAGGTAAGGTGAAACTCCACTGGGAAGGCTTCCTTAAAATTTCTAAAAAAGTATTACTCCTGAACTGCAAAGACTTCCTTCCAAAGCTTACTAAGTGATCCTCCCATTTATATAATAGTAAAACTAATGTATTTTATACTACATAACGATTTTTTTTTTGCCTCTTCGGAATATTAATATTATTCCAGAAATTAAATAATAAAATCCCACAGCTAGAGTGAGAAATCGCATATTATAAATATTCTCAGAGAGGGAATAAAAAAAAAAAAAGGATTACCGCCAGACTGAATAAATATAACAAATATTATCTTTATTTTCTGTAAAATACTCTCGGGAAATCTAAGAAATCCTGAGAAAAGGTAAAAATAATAAATAAATAAATAAAAAAAATATCTGACAGTAAAAGAGAAAAAAAATGCATTGTATAAATGGAAAATCCCAGATTTCACCTCTTGGAAATGGCAGATTTATTAATTGTCTGGTTACTCTGGGCGCAAGGTAATGCGACTAATAAAACCGCACAGTCCGCCGCCACCAATTTTTTTTCCATTGACTGCAATAAGCGGTCAATATTAGAGCATGTTTAACCTTCCATTAACCTTGCGCGGAAAAATCTAGAAGCCAATACTTTCCGTTTTATGAAGATGGGTTTATTATGGACGAGTCGGGTTTATTCGGCGTAATGGTCTCCGCTGGGAATTGTAAATGAAATGTCTTTCAACGAAAAAAAAAAAAAAATGTCATGGCTTCCTCCGCTCTTATTTTTCTAAATACTCTGCGGGGATTTATCACAAAGGTAAACCAGTTCTACTCCGCAACAGATCCCTGCGCCCCAACATCTTCCCGAAAATTGGGTCATACACATTGTGCCCCCTCCATTTCTATCAGGACCCTAAAAATACGTCCCCGCTGTATCTTCCTGACATCTGCATCATAACCTATATGATTGGTATTGCAGTGTACATATTGATCTTTTCCACCTCTCCCAGGCTCCTGAAAGGCAGAATTCCGTACTTATGTCCTCCCATGTAGAAGTGATCACTTTTTTGAAAACTTTTATATCAATCTCGTGCCCACCGACAGGGAAGAATAGGAAAAAAATGGCCACTTTTTGCAGCTCTATCCCCTCTAATATATGTTAGTTTAAGGGGCCCTGGTCTGGCATCTGTATTAGTTTAGGGGGCCTGGTCCGGCATCTGTATTAGTTTAGGGGCCCTGGTCTGGCATCTGTATTAGTTTAGGGGGCCTGGTCTGGCATCTGTATTAGTTTAGGG
This sequence comes from Ranitomeya imitator, assembly GCF_032444005.1. Taxonomy (NCBI): domain Eukaryota; kingdom Metazoa; phylum Chordata; class Amphibia; order Anura; family Dendrobatidae; genus Ranitomeya; species Ranitomeya imitator. Next base: position 131,621,607 of record NC_091290.1, read on the forward strand.
GGCCTGGTCTGTCATCTGTATTAGTTTAGGGGGCCTGGTCTGGCATCTGTATTAGTTTAGGGGGCCTGGTCTGGCATCTGTATTAGTTTAGGGGGCCTGGTCCGGCATCTGTATTAGTTTAGGGGCCCTGGTCTGGCATCTGTATTAGTTTAGGGGGCCTGGTCTGGCATCTGTATTAGTTTAGGGGGCCTGGTCTGGCATCTGTATTAGTTTAGGGGGCCTGGTCCGGCATCTGTATTAGTTTAGGGGGCCTGGTCTGGCATCTGTATTAGTTTAGGGGGCCTGGTCTGGCATCTGTATTAGTTTAGGGGCCTGGTCTGGCATCTGTATTAATTTAGGGGGCCTAGTCTGTCATCTGTATTAGTTTAGGGGTCTGGCCTGGCATCTGTATTAGTTTACGGGGCATGGTGTGACATTGTTATTAGTTTAGGGGTCTGGTCTGGCATCGGTATTAGTTTAGGGGCTGGTCTGGCATCTGTATTAATTTAGTGGGCCTGGTCTGGCATCTGAATTAGTTAAGGGGCCTAGTCTGACATCTGCATTAGTTAAGGGGCCTGGTCTGACATCGGTATTGGTTTAGGGTACCTGATTTGGCATCTGTATTACTTTAGGGGGCCTGGTCTGGCATCTGTATTAATTTAGGGGGCCTGGTCCGGCATCTGTATAAGTTTAGAGGTCTGGTCTGGCATCTGTATTAATTTAGTGGGCCTGGTCTGGCATCTGTATTAGTCTAGGGGGCCTTGTCTGGCATCGGTATTAGTTTAGGGGGCCTGGTCTGGCATCTGTATTAGTTTAAGGGGCCTGGTCTGGCATCTGTATTAGTTTAGGGGGCCTGGTCCGGCATCTTTATTAGTCTAGGGGGCCTGGTCTGGCATCTATATTAGTTTAGGGGGCCTGGTCTGGCATCTGTATTAGTTTAGGGGGCCTGGTCTGGCATCTGTATTAGGTTATGGGGCCTGGTCTCTCATTTTGTTCCAGTTTAAGGACTCTGGTCTTGCATTTGTATTAGTTTGCATCTATATTAGTTTAAGGGCCTGGTCTGGCATCTACAGTATATTAGTTGTGAAATCTATATGAGTTTCTGGGTTCAGGTATGGCATCTACATGAGTTTCTGGGTTCAGGTATGGCATCTACATGAGTTTCTGGGTTCCTGGGTTCAGGTGTGGCATCTACATGAGTTTATGGGTTCAGGTATGGCATCTACATGAGTTTATGGGTTCAGGTATGGCATCTACATGAGTTTATGGGATCAGGTATGTCATCTACATGAGTTTCTGGGTTCAGGTATGGCATCTACATGAGTTTCTGGGTTCAGGTGTGGCATCTACATGAGTTTATGGGTTCAGGTATGGCATCTACATGAGTTTATGGGTTCAGGTGTGGCATCTACATGAGTTTCTGGGTTCAGGTGTGGCATCTACATGAGTTTATGGGTTCAGGTATGGCATCTACATGAGTTTATGGGTTCAGGTGTGGCATCTACATGAGTTTATGGGTTCAGGTGTGGCATCTACATGAGTTTCTGGGTTCAGGTATGGCATCTACATGAGTTTATGGGTTCAGGTATGGCATCTACATGAGTTTATGGGTTCAGGTGTGGCATCTACATGAGTTTCTGGGTTCAGGTATGGCATCTACATGAGTTTCTGGGTTCAGGTATGGCATCTACATGAGTTTCTGGGATCAGGTATGGCATCTATATGAGTTTATGGGTTCAGGTGTGGCATCTACATGAGTTGCTGGGTTCAGGTATGGCATCTACATGAGTTTCTGGGTTCAGGTATGGCATCTACATGAGTTTCTGGGTTCAGGTATGGCATCTACATGAGTTTCTGTGTTCAGGTGTGGCATCTACATGAGTTTCTGGGTTCAGGTATGGCATCTACATGAGTTTCTGGGTTCAGGTATGGCATCTACATGAGTTTCTGGGTTCAGGTATGGCATCTACATGAGTTTCTGGGTTCAGGTATGGCATCTACATGAGTTTCTGGGTTCAGGTGTGGCATCTACATGAGTTTCTGGGTTCAGGTATGGCATCTACATGAGTTTCTGGGTTCAGGTATGGCATCTACATGAGTTTCTGGGTTCAGGTATGGCATCTACATGAGTTTCTGGGTTCAGGTATGGCATCTACATGAGTTTATGGGTTCAGGTATGGCATCTACATGAGTTTATGGGTTCAAGTATGGCAATACAGTAGGTATACAGTAGATGTTGAGATTTCTCATCTTCAGCTTCTGTGTAATATACTAAGAAATAATCCATGGTTCTCGTTCATAGACCGCTGGAAATCCAGCAATGAAGAAGTTGCTTTTGCTTCATCTGCTGGTCATCATCAACGTCTTCTGTCACATGGTCCTGTGTACCCACCAAGAGGAGCAAGATGGCGAGACCAGGCGGCGTGTGAAGAGACACTGGGTGTGGAATCAGATCAGTACCCTTGAAGAGCAGACCAATATTCCGTATATGATAGGAACGGTAAGAGGATGGTGGGAGCGACGGAACAGATAGTAAATAGTCCCGGGGGTCACCGGACACCAGCTAATCCATTATTATATTTCTGGAACCCAAAATAAACCCCCAATAACAAGGGTAGCACATCAAAACGTTGCAGATTCGAGCTTTGTCAAATCTGCCCATTCATAAATGATGGTTCTCAAGGGCAAAATAGGTGGTCAACAAAGGACTATTGAGGTGTTGAGAAGTGTAATATTGCTACTTTTAAGCATTAGTAAGTAATTTATTTTTGTATTTTTAGCTGAAATCCACTAAGCTCCGCACAAATGCAGAGTACATACTACAGGGAGAGTACGCTAACACCCTCTTCAAAGTGAAAGAGGACACAGGAGACATCTATGGCTACGAGAGGCTGGATCGCGAGAAGAAGGCACAATATAACCTGACCGCTCTGCTTGTAGATACTATCTCCAAGAAAACTCTAGAGCCTCCTGAGATGTTTTCAATCCGACTCATTGATATTAATGACAACGCCCCCATATTTACTCAAGAGGCGTACAATGCCTCAGTCCCAGAGATGTCCGCAACAGGTATGTCTTTTGTTCTCTAATTTTGTAAAGGTAGGGTCCCCAGAAGAAGGTCAAATAGACCCAAACTTTCTCAAAAATATGCAATTCCAACTAGATCCGTGAAAACAAATTTATAGAAAAGGTTCTGTTTCCGAGGAAATAAGGAAATAGTGGAAATAATATGGCCTTACAATTCCCAAGTATTGAAGAGGTTATTTCTAATTACTAAGAGCCCAAGCGTTGAATCTCTGACCGATCAAGAGAACTGAGATCCCAAAATTCCTCATGTGAATGAAGGGGTGTTGAGCATGTGCGACCACTGCTCCATTCACTGTTTGTAGGAATGGTGACCACACATGCTCACCACCACTCCATTCACTGTTTATATGAGAGGTGGCCACACATGATCACCATCACTCCATTCACTGTCTGTAGGAGTGGTGGCCACACATAATCATCACCACTCCATTCACTGTCTGTAAGAGTGGCGGCCACACATGATCACCACCACTCCATTCACTGTCTGTAAGAGTGGCGGCCACACATGATCACCACCACTCCATTCACTGTCTATAGGAGTGGTGGCCACACATGCTCACCACCAACTCCATTCACTGTCTGTAAGAGTGGTGGCCACACATGATCACCACCACTCCATTAACATGGGAGACTTGAACCACCTATACCAGAGGTGTCAAACTGCATTCCTCAAGGGCTGCAAACCAATCATGTTTTCAGGATTTCCTTGTGTTGCACAGGTGATAATTTAATCACCTGCACAGAATGATTCCATCACCTGTGCAATACTAAGGAAATCCTGAAAACATGACCTGTTTGCAGCCCTCGAGGAATGCAGTTTGACACCTCTGACCTATACCTTTAAAGAAAAATTGAACAGACCCATTGATTCCGGGGGGAATAAGACAATGATCTAAAGTGTGTTGAGGGGGGTGGATGTCATAAAAAGGTATAATTTGAAACTTTTGAAGCCCCGATGCAAAAGATGACCCTAGTTACGGTATACAGTTGGAGGAACCTTAGGCTCATGGAGCCAGATACGAGAACCTCTGCACCTTACAACCCTATATGTTGGGGCCAAGAAGATTTAAACCAACTGGATTTTCACATCCCCAGGTCTTTGTTTCCATAGAACATATTTTTCCTGAATAAATTGAAGATATATTTGTGATGTATATTATGTTCTTTTCTTGTTTACTTAGATATCTTGGTGACCAAGATTAATGCAGTAGACCCTGACGATCCCACGGTGGCTGGGCACGCCAAAGTAACATACAAAATCCTTCAAGGTTATGAACACTTCAAGATCAATGAAATCACTGGTAAGTCAATACTTAGAGGGGTATTCCCATCCTATAAAATGATGGTGAATCACTTTATGAACATGGAGAACCCTACCAAGAAGGAAGTGGCTGTAGATCTAGGGTCTAGATTCCCACCTAAGTGTCCCTTGAATGGGGGCACAGCCTGGATCCTTACCAATCCAGTGATATTCCATTACATCTTTTTTTATATTTTCTGTAGGTGAAATCTATACCCTGAGTTCCTACTTAGACAGAGAGACAAAAGCCAGTTATGAAGTCATTGTGCAAGCCAAGGATTCTCCGGGACTAAGTGGTGGATTTTCGAGCTCAGCGACGGTCATCATCCACTTGAGTGATATCAACGACAACTTTCCGACTTTCACAAAGAGTAAGTATCAACTTAGGGTGCCAGAAAATAGATCATCTGTGTCAGAAACGAAGACATATTAAAATGTTGAACTTTGGAAGTCAACCTTCTCGTGGGGGACCATTCATGCTCATGGCTTTTCGAAGGTCCTCTCCATAAATCAACAAACATATATTTGCACCTTGTGAACCCCTGAAACGTCCAGCAAACTTCCAGCACCAATACGATGATTGACCTGACCCTAATGTTTCCCCAAATTCACAGAACAGTACACGTTCAACGTCTACGAGGATCTGAGAGTTGGAGAAGTGGTGGGAAAGATTTCGGTAGAAGATGTTGATGAACCACAGAACAGAATTGCCAAGTACACTTTTATGAAAGGCATATTTGAGCAATGGTTTAAGATAAAAAGCAATCCCCAGACCAACGAAGGGATAATCATTCTCACAAAGGTATGAAAAGGGGCCTCTGCCCATCTTTTCGCCCGTCTGTGCCTCTTGCTATAAACACGTCTCTCGTTTCAGCCTCTGAACTACGAGAGTAGTGATAAACAATTCAGAATGAGCATTGAAGTCACCGACCCCTCCATTGACCTCCGAGTGGCAAACCAGCAAAGGCCAAGCAGCACCACTGAAGTCATCATCAACGTCTTGGATGTGGATGAACCCCCCGAGTTCATGGACCCTTTCTACCTGTTCAAGGTGAAAGAGGATGAGAAACAGAAAAATATCGGTTTTGTATCGGCCGTAGACCCTGATTTTCCCAAAAAAGTTGTGCGGTAAGAATCGTTATTTAATTTGTTGTATCGTAACCATGCAGAAATATTTCTATTACGGTTAAAAATTAAAAATAAAAATGAATGGAGGCAGAAACACTAACAGTGAGCCACAGGCTGTACTAGTATATATTAGACATATATATTAGACACACATTTACATCCCGTGTAGCTTTTTATAAAGGAAACTAAGAGAACATGTCCCCTACAATGGACACTGTTGGAGGGATGCCCTTATATGTTAAATTGTTATACCACTACTTCTTTTTCCTAAGTCTTTGCAACATATTGTATGGGAGGTAGAAACACTAACAGTGAGCTACATGCTGCACTAGTATATATCAGATACAAATTTACATCCTGTGTAGTTTTTATATTAAGGAAAGTAAGAGAACATTTCACGTCCACCATTGGAGGGATGCCCTTTGGTTTAATTTTTATACCACTACATCTTTTTATTAAGTATTTGCAACCTGCTGTATCGGAGGTAGAAACACTAACAGTGAGCCACATGCTTCATTATTACATATTAAACTCTTTTCTCTGAAAGAAAATTTCATTAGTTGTTTTTATCTTCTTTACGACACATACTATGTTAAGATTGATGGCAGAATTTTAAAATAAAAAAAAAATAAAAAAACTATTTTGCAAAATTGTTCAAAAGGCATATAAATCTGCACAGCATTACCAAAGCATTAGAAAAACTACCATTTATTTCCCCAAAAAAAGTAAAAAAATAAAAATAAAAATACTGACGCGTTTCAGGCTGGTCAATAGTCTTTAGCCATAGAATTCTGTGCAGTGATTAAAAACCGTAACAATTGTACAAATTGTAATTTGGGGTTTTCTAGGACTGTGTGATCGATGACGTATTTTTTGGGTCCCACGTGGTGCAGATCTTTTTCTTCTATTATCTCATTGTAGGTATTCTGCCAAAACCAGCAAAGACGACCTAATTAGAGTGACCGACAATGGAAGTATTTATGTTGGGAAGTCGCTTGATAGAGAGACCAGCGCTTGGCACAATTTTACTGTAATCGCTGAAGAAGTTGGTACGTATTATTTTACATTCTATTTGGTGTGCTGCAAATTTTCATCAATTTTATTTCTGGTGGAGTCAATTAAAGGAGTTGTTCACCTTTGGATCCCCTTTTTTATTTAAATTTTGGACTAAAAATCATTTTTGTAATTGGGTTTCTTTAAATATTTTGCATCGTTTGGCTTGCACAGGCTATGTTCAACTGTAATGTGATCTGTGGTCATAAATCAGCTCAGGGGAGGGTAGAAAAAGATTTGTGAGCTCACTGACAGATCCTCAGTTAACTCATTCTGCAGCCAGCAATAGAAAAGGCAGCACAGAGGCTGTAGAAGGCAAACGGTGCAACATTTTTAATTGCAAAAATGATTTTTTTTTTTTTTTACAACCAATTACATGCATCTAAGTGAAAAATAAATTGTTTCTAAAGGTGGACAACCCTTTTAATATGATGGGAGAATGTGATTTTAGGATTATAAATTTAACAATAACTCCTCATTGCAGACTCTGCAACGAAGAAATCGTCGTCAGCAAATGTGTACGTACAGGTGCTGGATGTCAACGACAATGCCCCCGAATTTGCCGAGCCCTACGCCCCAAGGGTGTGTGACAATACCGCCAATGACGAGGTAAGTGATTGCGACCCGTCTGTGCACTTATATTGCAGAGATTTCCAAAAGTAAACTAAGTTCAGTCAAACCTGTCGATATCAAAAGGTCCGGATAATAACCTAATGAGTACAGAGGGCCACAGATTCCTCCCCGACAGGCGATGAAGATCCAACATGTCTAATTTCCTACTGCCAATCCTTTTATAAGGTGTCGCTTCTGGAATAAAGAGGTCACCACTCATGCCACCACCGATCAATACAATGTCTATGAGATTGCCAGAAATAGCTGGGCACTATCGCTTTATATAGACCCCAATCTGTTGGTCTTGGGTCTGTATCTGTGTAATGAAAAGTTAAACTTTGTTCTCCACATTCCTGTGCTTCTCGGCTATCCACGGAGGACACCGCCAAAGACAACATACTTGAAGCCACTAGACGGTGGCACTCAGGCACACGTACATGCAATTTAAAGCTCCCCTGAGAGTCTGGGACAATTCCCTTTCTTCCAAAACTGACAAGTATGTCCCATCATATATTTAGAGTATCTTCAGAACCATTTGTCCTGATGGACACAATGTATGAAAGTCCAATTCTGGTTATAAATAATCTTTTCTATGGTTTTTGCATGAATTGATACAGTACCACATAATATAAATGGTTGGTACATAAAATTAGATAAATGGAAATAGGGGAACATATGTGTAGCTGGGTTAACTGGCTCAGGGACAGGAAACAGAGGGTGGTTAGTAATGGAAAACGCTCAAATTGGGTCCCAGTTAACAGTGGAGAATCACAGGGGTCAGTATTGGGCCCTCTTCTTTTTAACATTTATTAATGACCCTGTATAGGGCATACGGAGCATTATTTCAATATTTGCAAATGATACTAAACCCTGCAAGGTAATTTATTATGACAGTGGGATTTATGTAAGCTGGCGGCTTGGACTGAAAAATGACAATTGAATGTAGATAAATGTAAGGTCAGGCACTTTGGCAGAAGAAATGAAATGTATAATTACGTACTAAATGTTAAAACACTGAAAAAGGCTGGGTGTATGGGTGGACGACAAACTCAACTTTAGTGGTCAATGCCATGCAGCTGCTGCCAAGGCTAATAAAATAATGGGATGCATTAAATGAGGCAGAGACGCTCTTGAGTAATTTTGATCCAAAGTTGAAATAATTGAGCATTAACCTTTAACGTTTGCTCATCTGTCTCCTTTTAGGCCATCTTAACCATCTCAGCAACTGATAAGGATGAAATGCTCCCGGGGACGAAGTTTACATACTATTCGGCGGAGAAAGAAAACAATTTCACAGTGGTGGATATTCGCGGTATTGTGCTGTTCTTCCCCGTTAGCCTCCAGTGCACACACACAAATACCACGCAGAAAACTCAGGATGTGGCTCTGTAAAATGTAGACATTTTGATTTAAAGACTGGTGGCTCCATCTATCGGGGTACAGCGAGCATTTCCCTCTGTAATATACGTGCCCCGTCTTCCGCTAGAACGGAACTCACCAGATGGGGAATTTGTAAACTGTCCTAAATTAGGAGAAGGAAGGAAATCAAGTGCAAGAAGTATAAGCAAAGTACAGGACTTCGCACAAGATGATTGTGCCAGCATCTCCAGATTTATAGAGAAGCAACAGGACCCTCGCAGCGGCGGTGCGGCCATAATATAGCTAGTCAAATCAATCTCCACTAAGCTGAAACGAATCGAGCGTTTGTCCAGAATAACAAAAAATATATATATTTTTTAAATAGCGCCACACCTGCCTACAGGTTGATTGTGGTATTGCAGATTAGCTATTTTATTTATGATTCTGGACAATGACATATTCCAACATCAAAATAATTTTTACAGGATCGGAGCCCCCAATTATCACTGGAAAGGGAGTCCTTTATTTGCACGAGCATGACCAATGCAACTCTCACTGTGGTGATGTATGCGCATTACAGCACCCGTAGATAGAGAAGGGACTAGCAGAGGTCAATGCATGCGCACTACTGCTCCTGCTCCATCCACTGGCATGCTGGGACCCCCATTACTGGGATCAGTGCACCCCAAGTGTGATGCTGCCTCTGTACCCCAAGAGTGACTGCTGCCTCTGCACCCCAAGTGTGGCCACTGCCTCTGCACCTAAAGTGTGGCCACTGCCTCTGCACCCCAAGTGTGATGCTGCCTCTGTAGCCCAAGTAGGATTTCTGCCTCTACACCCCAACTGTGATGCTGCCTCTGTACCCCAAGTGTGATGTTGTCTCTGCACCCCAAGTGTGATGCTGCCTCTGCACCCCATAGCTTTGTGCACTCAGTCGACATATAAATGTCTCATACACTGATGATGTCTCACGTTACCTGTGACCTGACGTCTGGGATCATTTTCTCCTCTGCAGATAATACAGCACAAATCGTAGTGAAGAATGGAGCCTTTAATCGCGATGTGACGAAGTTCCACTACCTGCCAATAGTGATCTCTGACAACGGAGTGCCGCCCCTGAGCAGCACCAACACTCTGACCATCACGGTTTGCAAGTGCAACGAAGAAGGCAAATTCACTTACTGTGAGGAATACCTAAAGCAGACGGCAGTGTCGTCCTCCACCATCATCATCATCTTCTGCAGCCTAGCGCTAATCCTTCTGTGCGGTGAGTCTCCATCAGGTCTGGTGCCTCCATCAAATTACTCCTTTTTAGGCCAGTTTTACACATCCATGATTTGCGGTTCCAATATCCATTGACCCAAACCCAACATGCCGATCAGCTCCATACTTGGACCATGAAAAGTGGATGTGTGACACTGACCCTACACTAGTTTCTGTTGGACCATGGGTGTCCAGATCAATGAGCAGTTTACGGTCTTGACTTTGATCTCTGATTTTGTTTTTGCAGTGCTCGTAGCATTTCTGATACTGCGGAGGATGCGCAGTAATGGCCCCCTGATGTTAATGAAGAACCCAGCAGAAATCCACGAGCAGCTGGTGATCTACGATGAGGAAGGAGGAGGAGAAATGGACACCAATGGATATGATGTGTCCGTGCTCAACTCTGTGCGTAGAAACGTGGCGAGGTCAAAGCCTGACATGGTGGAGCCTTACCCCAACCTGTACGCCCACGTCCAGAAACCAGCCAGAAATGGAGACATGTTCTCCATGATCGAAGTGAAGAAAGACGACGCGGACAACGATGGAGACTGCCTGCCCTACGACACCCTCCACATATTCGGCTATGAAGGCTCCGAGTCGAATGTGGAATCTCTCAGCTCCTTGGAGTCCGGATCATCAGATTCTGAAATCGACTATGATGTGTTAAATGAATGGGGCCCCAGATTTAAGATGCTGGCTGACCTGTACGGCCTGGAAAACCTGGAGGAGTTTCCTTATTAACCTGGCTGCCAAGTCCACACCCAACAAACACACACTTCCATCCTCTCCACCCTTTCTGATCTTCTGGATTGGTCCCACCATTGAGGTGGAGAACCAGTAGAAGGTTTGGCAACTCTTCTCGAACGTCTAGAAGGCTCCCTGAAAAAAAAAAAATGAAGACCTCCCGGCCTCCCTGAAGAGTTATGAAGTCTCCCGAGAGCCTCATACATCTGTTCTCCTCCAAAGTTTGCTTCAACGGGACTCCGAGCTACACGGGCCAAACGTGATCCTCCTGGAAAAGGATTTAGAAAAGTTGACTAACATAATCAAATGAACAAGAAAGATGATGTAGATCACATTGTGCCTTAACTGCCTCCTTTTGGGGTAATCTCCTTCTTTTTGCATTATTTCTATGACTGTGCCATTTATCTTTATAACTATGCAACTTATCTCTATGTTAAGTGGGCGGCTCCACCTCAGCGCTGTGCCGTTTGCTGCTCCCATTCCCCTCTCACAGCACATCATTTCATACCAATACTACATAGGAAATACTGCAGCTGCATCCCCCTCCTCCCCCCTTTCTAGCATTTACTCATTTATTTAAAGGGATTGTTCAGCCTAAGAAGAAAAAAAATCTGCAGACACAATCTGAGGAGAGACAGGGTGCTGGTTTGGGTTAGAAAAAAACACAAAAAGAGAAGACGTGTTTGTCTAATCCTAGTCAATCCTCTTAAGGCTATGTGCACACGTCAGGATTTCTTGCAGAAATTTCCTGAACAAAACTGGACATTTTCTGCAAGAAATCCACATGCGTTTATGTCATGTTTTTTCACGTTTTTTGCACTTTTTTGCATTTTTTTTTTTCGGAGGTTCCCAATGCAATAATATAGTGGGAAATCTGCAAAAAAAAACCTGCGAAACGATGCGAAAAAAAAGCGAAAAATCCAGAAAGTGTGCACACAGCCTTGGTGTTAACCCTTTACTAACACATTAATAAAGGGGTTATTAGTGACACTAAATTTTGCCGCCTCTTTGAAACGCAAGTTTTAAGCGCACGATCTTAAAAAAAAAAATTTTTACAAAAAGGCAAAAAAAAATTTTAAACACCCTGAACCATCGCCAACTGGGAGGTGACTAGTACATTGCTGTAAAGCGCTGCGGAATATGTTGGCGCTATATAAATAAAGATTATTATTATTATTATTGCACCATCTGCTGGCTAGGACTCGTTACTGCACCACAATCATTTATTATGGTGCTGTGCTGTGTTTTTGGCTCTGCAGTGTATGGTTCTGCCACCATTGCAGAGGGGAGGAGTTAGTGAGACTTCAGTCCAGAGGGAAAGATCCGCCCACTGGACTCTTGTGATCAAAAGCGCACAGCCATTAATTTTTTTTTATGATTATTATTATTTTTTATTATTATTATTCATTTTTATAGCGCCATGGTGCATTACATGTGAAAAGGCGGCAAATATAGACAAATACAATTAAACATGAGAAAAAAAATAAATAAAAAAAAATGATCATGCAATAGTTAAAAATCGTGCATTCTCAATGGGCAGAGAGGAGTAAGCGGCTATCAGATTCTGTTAATGGTGCCTTTGAAAACAAAGGATCGGGCATGTGAAATCACAACATGCCCAATCCTTCCTTTCCTTGACATCCTTCAGGGACTTCTGATGTGTATGAGCCCCCGTGTGTCCATCACTTCAGCTTTTCAGGAATCAATGAAGGATCTTAGTCAATGACAGCAAGCAGAGGTGAGATCATCAGGAGCGTCATTCGTAGGCCCCTACGGTCATAAAACAGCTGAGAGAAACTCCGAAAAAGAGGAAAGTTAGAAGCTCTCCTTTCAGACCATCCGAACGAGCTCGCTGATGGTTTCTCAGTTAACTCATACAGCACAACACGGAAGCAATGGAATCCAGCACACACAACTTTGATGTGGTATGTGATCAGAAATCAGAAAAAGAGAGAGCGGCAAGTTAAAAACTCTCCTTTCGCGCCTTCAAAATGAGCTCGCTGACTGTTTTTCAGTTAACTCGTTCTTCCGCCAAGAGACCTCATTAAGTGCAAATCTCGTCCACTTTTCTGGTGCTTTTATTAAATCCTTTCCAAAAATTAATGACCCTCAAAGCCATATATATTTTTTTATTTTCGTTTTCCATTCTTCCTCTGCCGGAGATTATTAACACTATATCTTCCTCTCTCCGTCCTCAGGGATACTTCTGTGATTAATTACTTGAATTTCGCCTCTGCTCGCCATGTTCCCCTGACATTTAGCCGCTGATATAACGAGATGAGGTGTGTTGTGCACCGCCATCACGTAACGTATAATACCGCCCGCTCAGGAACCCTCTGTAATGATTTATATGATGTGTTATTGGGACTGTATACTAACCGCCATTATACTCGTATAGGATTGCATTATGGCGCCGTTGGGTTACTGTACTATGTATCTGTATAGGGGGTGGGGGGGGCGGTATTTAGTGTTTTTTCTTTCTTTTTCTTTTTTTTTTTGCTTTTTTAATATTTTTATAAAAATTAATAAAATTATACAAAAAAAAAAATATTGGAATTTATAGGAGAGTTTGTATGTCGAGAATATGTGCGTGTGTCATCCATAACATTAAAGGGGTTGTCCATCCACCCACCCACGTCTGGGGTCATTTATTTTTTTTTTATTATAATTAAAATGCATATAGTTGGTGCTAAAAAAAAAAAAAATCATTTTTGCAATTGGGTTTGATTAAAAATGTTGCGCCGTTCAGCCTTTACAGGCTCGTCGTTTTCAGCACATTCAACTTTGATGTGGTCTGTGGCTGAGAAGAGCTCAGAAAAATAGAGAAAAGTTTGAAACTTTCCTAAGAGACTAGCAAAACGAGCTCGCTGACGGTTCCTCAGTTGACTCATTCTGCCTCCACCCACAGACGGTGCTTTTACACGATCTTTGTTTCCATCACATACAACTTTGATGTGGTCCGCGGTCATAAATCAGCTGACAGGGGGGTCAGAGAAAGGGAGAAAAGTTTAAAAACTCTCCTATCAGACAAGAGCTCGCTGATGGTTTCTCAGTTAACTCATTCAGCCGCCACTGATAGCACAACACAGATGCTGTATAAGGGCAAACAGTGTATTCATTGTGATAAAACCCAATTGCAAAAATGTTTTTTAGCCAAAAATACAGCCATTACGTAAGAAACAAATGCCTCTAATGATGGAGTAAGAGTGAGAAGACAGGTTTACTCTTCGGCTAAGTACGATCACAGCGATTCCAGGTTTATATCATTTTTTTATTTTTTATGTTTTGCTACTTTTGAAACTTAAAAAACTTTTACAAAAACAATAGTTTAGTTTTGCATCACTGTATTCTTAGCGCTATAACTTTTTCATTCTTTCTCCAACAAAGTCATATGAAGCTTTGTTTTGGGTCTTTTGACGCAAGAAAAAAATGGGGCTTTAATATGCAAGGGTGGAAGCCTGAGATGTTACTTGGGGGGTTGGGGGGACTCACTGAGCTGCCTAAGGTCCCAGTCACTTTCTGTCCAGGTCAGTGGTTAGTACTGGTGACAATGTTCCATCCTCCTCTTCCAATCTTTGTTGCTACATTCACTAGGATTATAATGGAGGATTGGTGCAGATGATCCATGATCAGACCCAGATATAGACCTTAGGACAGACACCGTAAAATCAAGCCTTAGACCCCTGCAAAAAATGTTCTGTATGCTGAAGTTTAGATGTCCCTTCACAGGAAGGAAGGGCCCAATGCCGACCCCTGATAACAGCCCATAGCATTACCTTCCTGTACAGAGGGCACAATGCAGTCAGGGGGTAACGTCCTCTTGGAATCGCCAAACCCAGACTCCTCCAGCAGAGAAGTGTGATCCGTCACTGCACAGAACACGTCTTCTCCAGAGTCCAGTGGTGGCGGCTTTACACCACTCCATCCGACGCTCTGCATTGTGCTTGGTGATGTACGGCTGCATGAAGCTCCCGACCAGAGGAGGTCAGTTATGGGGTCAGCAGAACTTTGGTGACTTTTCTCACTCAATTATAAACTTCTAATAAAAAAGCAACATCTTTTAGTATTAATCATTTCCTAATAATCGCCCCTTTCAATAAGTGACATGAAGAATTGTTGCAAATGACAGGACTTTCTTTGTTCCTCAGAACTTCCATTTTTTTTTTTTTTTTTGCACTGACAGTCTCAGTCATGTAAGGTAAAAGCAAGTAACATCTGGTGCAGTTCTGCTGATTGACGCGTAAATCAATCCCGACTGGCGCTTGTCCGTCACCTGATAATGTCATGCCCATAAATCAACACTTGGTGGCAGTGTTCTCTGTCCGTGTCGTTGTTTAGAGGCGACAGGCGCCCCTCCAATCAATCACCGCGGCGGAGCGGCCGTTATCCGCCACACAACAATTAGCGGCTGCCGTTTTACATTTATGTTCCCTGCGTACCGACACGATGACATCGAAAGAAAATCTGCGCCAAAGTGACATTTAAAAACCAAAGCAATAAGCCGCGGTATAAATGTAACAGCTTTGTAATACACTTTTATTGATTCTTTTTTGTTTAGGTTTTTTTTCACATTTTTGTTTTTTTTCTGACAAAGTTTTGGAATGTTCGCAAAGGAAAAAAAAAAAAAATAAATAAAAAATTTAGGTTCAGATGGAATTTTTGGGAGGAGGAAAAATCTGATGAGTTTCTCAGAAAAAATCCATTCCAAAAATCATTGCTTTTTTTTTATCGGTTTTGGAGACTTTTTTTTTTTTCTTGGAGAAGTTTTTAAACTTTTTTTTTTCCATGCAAGTGTTTTGCAATTTCTCCAAAAAGTAATTTTTTTTTTCTTGGTGACGTTTTCAAAACTTCAAAAATTATTTGAAGCAGATTTTAAAGAGACCAATGAAGGGTCTGACAACTTGCTGACAGTTTCCAGGATTTTTTTTAAATTGTATTTATTTATTTTTTTCTTTTAGATAAATTGCAAAAAGTGAATTGCTTCACTAATAAAAGCTGCTGCCATCTGCCATGATTCTATTCTGAATTTATTAATAAGTAATATTCTAGTCTCTGCGTCCGTGCAAAATGAGTGCAGTGCCTGTGTCTATGGCTGGTTTGACAGATTTAGCTTATAGAGTAGCAATATGATGATACAATGTAATCCGTAACCTTTTATGTTATGAAAATATCACTTGTCATTATTTATGTTTTATTTTTTTGTGGAAGGGTAAATAACCCTGCAGCTATTTACTGACATGCAATACTCCACAGTGACCAGCAGGTGTCGCTGCAGCCTTTGGATGGAAGATCAGGAAAGATCCAGGTTGTTCTATGGCTTGTTCTATGAGTGGTGAGTGGGGGAGGGGAGGCTGGGAAACAGAGTCTATGGCTCCTGGATGTGGACTCTCAGGCCTCAATTCTCAGCTAAATCAAAAGAATGGGCAAAATTCACTTTCCAAGATTCTCTCCACTCAGCTGTGACATATCTCAGTTTCCTGCCTCATAATACAGTCATTTGTTCACTTTCTATCCGTCAGTATATTCTGGGAATGGATGGGCATTGTTGTTTTCCAATTAAATTAGTCAGAGGAAGTCAAGAAAAAGTGTCTGTCCAAACTTATATTTATATACGTCCCCATAATCCTATTATTTACTGTATAAGTAATGAAATCAATACTGAATCTCAGCATAAGCTTCAATGTGGATCATCAGGGACAGAAACATAGATAATAGATAGATAATAGATGATAGATAATAGATCATACATAATAAATAGCTAATAGATAGATAATAGATAATAAATAGATAAATAATAGATAGATTATACATAATAGATACAGGTCCTTCTCAAAAAATTAGCATATAGTGTTAAATTTCATTATTTACCATAATGTAATGATTACAATTAAACTTTCATATATTATAGATTCATTATCCACCAACTGAAATTTGTCAGGTCTTTTATTGTTTTAATACTGATGATTTTGGCATACAACTCCTGATAACCCAAAAAACCTGTCTCAATAAATTAGCATATCAAGAAAAGGTTCTCTAAACGACCTATTACCCTAATCATCTGAATCAACTAATTAACTCTAAACACATGCAAAAGATACCTGAGGCTTTTATAAACTCCCTGCCTGGTTCATTACTCAAAACCCCCATCATGGGTAAGACTAGCGACCTGACAGATGTCAAGAAGGCCATCATTGACACCCTCAAGCAAGAGGGTAAGACCCAGAAAGAAATTTCTCAACAAATAGGCTGTTCCCAGAGTGCTGTATCAAGGCACCTCAATGGTAAGTCTGTTGGAAGGAAACAATGTGGCAGAAAACGCTGTACAACGAGAAGAGGAGACCGGACCCTGAGGAAGATTGTGGAGAAGGACCGATTCCAGACCTTGGGGAACCTGAGGAAGCAGTGGACTGAGTCTGGTGTGGAAACATCCAGAGCCACCGTGCACAGGCGTGTGCAGGAAATGGGCTACAGGTGCCGCATTCCCCAGGTAAAGCCACTTTTGAGCTACAGAGAAGCAGCACTGGACTGTTGCTAAGTGGTCCCAAGTACTTTTTTCTGATGAAAGCAAATTTTGCATGTCATTCGGAAATCAAGGTGCCAGAGTCTGGAGGAAGACTGGGGAGAAGGAAATGCCAAAATGCCTGAAGTCCAGTGTCAAGTACCCACAGTCAGTGATGGTGTGGGGTGCCATGTCAGCTGCTGGTGTTGGTCCACTGTGTTTCATCAAGGGCAGGGTCAATGCAGCTAGCTATCAGGAGATTTTGGAGCACTTCATGCTTCCATCGGCTGAAATGCTTTATGGAGATGAAGATTTCATTTTTCAGCACGACCTGGCACCTGCTCACAGTGCCAAAACCACTTGTAAATGGTTTACTGACCATGGTATTACTGTGCTCAATTGGCCTGCCAACTCTCCTGACCTGAACCCCATAGAGAATCTGTGGGATATTGTGAAGAGAAAGTTGAGAGACGCAAGACCCTACACTCTGGATGAGCTTAAGGCCGCTATTGAAGCATCCTGGGCCTCCATAACATCTCAGCAGTGTCACAGGCTGATTGCCTCCATGCCACGCCGCATTGAAGCAGTCATTTCTGCCAAAGGATTCCCGACCAAGTATTGAGTGCATAACTGAACATTATTATTTGTTGGTTTTTTTGTTTGTTATTAAAAAACACTTTTATTTGATTGGATGGGTGAAATATGCTAATTTATTGAGACAGGTTTTTTTGGTTATCAGGAGTTGTATGCCAAAATCATCAGTATTAAAACAATAAAAGACCTGACAAATTTCAGTTGGTGGATAATGAATCTATAATATATGAAAGTTTAATTGTAATCATTACATTATGGTAAATAATGAAATTTAACACTATATGCTAATTTTTTGAGAAGGACCTGTAGATAATAAATAGATAATAGATGGATACATGATAGATAGATAATAAATAGATAATAGATAGATGGTAGATAATAAATAGATAATAGAAAGATAGATAATAGATGATGGATAATAGATGATAAATGATAGATAGATAATAGATAGATAGATAGATAGATAGATAGATAGATAGATTATAGATAGATAGGGGTGGCACTCGCACCCGGGCCCTGGAGACTAGGGGGCCCTAAAAGTCCCTTTGATCTATAGAAAAAGACTATTGCTATTAAAGATTTAAAATATTTGGGGGCCCCGTTGACGCTTTTGCATCGGGGCCCATGAGTTTCAAGTTACGCCACTGTTGGTAGATAATAGACTGATAGATAATAGATAGATAATAGATAGAGATAGAGATAGATAATAGACTGATAGATGTTTTCCTTTCTTGCTGACATTAGTGACTATAATATAATGGCTGTTTCTCCCTGTACAGATCATCTCTTTTCTCCTTTTTGTCCTCCCCGGTGTCTCCATCTCTTTCATCCTCCGCTTCCTATTGATGCCGGTCGGGGGGTTGTAGGAGCAGGCAGGATCCTTTGTTTCATGTGCCCCTTCCTTCCTTCACTCCTTCCTTCTTTCCTTCTCTCCTTCCTTCTCTCCTTCCTCCTCTCCTTCCTTCTCTCCTTCCTCCATCCTTCCTTCTCTCCTTCCTCCTCGCCTTCCTCCATCCTCTCCTTCCTTCTCTCCTTCCTCCATCCTCCCTTCTCTCCTTCCTCCTCTCCTTCCTTCTCTCCTTCCTTCCTTCTCTCCTTCCTTATCTCCTCCCTTCTCTCCTTCCTTCTCTCCTTCCTTCTCTCCTTCCTCCTCTCCTTCCTTCCTTCTCTCCTTCCTTCTCTCCTTCCTCCATCCTCCCTTCTCTCCTTCCTCCTCTCCTTCCTTCTCTCCTTCCTCCTCTCATTCCTTCTCTCCTTCCTCCCTTCTCTCCTTCCTCCTCTCCTTCCTCCATCCTCCCTTCTCTCCTTCCTCCATCCTCCCTTCTCTCCTTCCTCCTCTCCTTCCTTCTCTCCTTCCTTCCTTCTCTCCTTCCTTATCTCCTCCCTTCTTTCCTTCCTTATCTCCTCCCTTCTCTCCTTCCTTCTCTCCTTCCTTCTCTCCTTCCTTCTCTCCTTCCTCCTCTCCTTCCTTCCTTCTCTCCTTCCTTCTCTCCTTCCTCCATCCTCCCTTCTCTCCTTCCTCCTCTCCTTCCTTCTCTCCTTCCTTCCTTCTCTCCTTCCTTATCTCCTCCCTTCTCTCCTTCCTTCTCTCCTTCCTTCTCTCCTTCCTCCTCTCATTCCTTCTCTCCTTCCTCCCTTCTCTCCTTCCTCCTCTCCTTCCTCCATCCTCCCTTCTTTCCTTCCTCCATCCTCCCTTCTCTCCTTCCTCCTCTCCTTCCTTCTCTCCTTCCTCCCTTCTCTCCTTCCTCCTCTCCTTCCTCCCTTCTCTCCTTCCTCCTCTCCTTCCTCCATCCTCCCTTCTCTCCTTCCTCCTCTCCTTCCTCCTTCCTCCATCCTCCCTTCTCTCCTTCCTCCATCCTCCCTTCTCCCCCCATACTTCCAGCCTCGGTCTCTTTGCTCCCTGCCATCCCCCTCTCCTCCATCCTTCCCACAGGTTTGCTGTGATCCAGTCTCCAGGAGGGCAGGGTCCATACTGAATATAAGGGGGGGATTAGTCTTGTAGATTTCCGCACAGGAAACACCTTTTTGCCATCTGCTTTTGTCGTTGGCGTCTTTGGCTGATGCTGCTCCTTCCTTCTCCATCCTTGGCCTGATCTTCATGGGGACAGGACCCCTTCTGCTCGTCTCCGCTGGTGAGTAGGGAAGACGCTGATTGTTAGGACAATGGATGGTCCATGCAGGTTTTATAGTGCGGGCCTGGATGGTGGGATGTGGTGGGTTAACCCTTACTAAGCCTGTGCAGACAGTGACGTCCTCTTCCATAGAAGCAGGGATGACTATAGACCTGCCGAGACCCCTATATACCATGTTCTGCACATTTACCACCGGGGTGGGTGGGACTCTTTAATAAACAAGAGAACCTATTACCCTATCAGGGCGGAGGTTTATCTGCGTTTTTTATTGGGATTATAAGATCTCTGCTTGCTGTCAGTGAATGGAAACATTTATAGCCCTATAAAGATGAATTAAAGGGTAGACATTGTGACAAGACGTGCGAAAAGCTTAGGAGGTGTAAACGGACAAGCAAGGAGCCTCCTCCCTAGCAAAAAATGTGTCTGTGATCATCACTGGGGGTCTTTCTTTACTCCCCTCCAGAGGAGACGTGACATCTCAATGTGTATCCTCAGCAACCAATCACATGGCGTCTTGTATGGTGACATTTCGGGACGATGTAACATGATGCTTGGGGACCCCAATGCAAAGTTTTCAACTGGTCCCCCAACTATCATGGGCCTTTAATAGTATTGGTCTTCTCATAAGCTTCAGATCCCAAATGCAACCCCCACACCCAGCATAGTAATGGCCCATAAAGAACCAGGTTACCAGATTAGGGAGCGTGGCGCTCCTGATGTACCCATGTCAGAGAATGTTCTCATTCACTGACAGCAACAAGGGACCTTGAAATAAGACCGGGTAAAGGGATACATATGATTGTTTTTACTCCATCAATCAGGTTGCAACAAAACTGATGGTGGTTCTAGTGTCATATTCTTGTACTGATGTTGTCTCTGATTCCATATTCCGGTACTGATGGTGGTTCTGGTGACGTATTCCTATACTCAAGGTGGTTCTGATGATATATTCACACATGATGGTGATGGCTGTTCTTAGGCTATGTTCATGTACTAATTATAATTGTGGTGATGTATTTATGTAGTGATGGTGGTTCTTTTGCTATGTTAAACACCTGAACGATCATCGGTACATGAATATAAAACCAAAACCATAATCAGTACATAAATAGAACACCAGAGCCATGAACAGTACGTAAATACATCACCAGAACCATAATCGGTACATAAATAGGTCACTAGAACCACCATCAGTACATGAATACATCGCCAGAACCAGCATCAGTATATTAATGAGTCACCAGAACCTCAATCAGTACATTAATACATCATGAGTAACACTGTCAGTAAATAAATGCAGTAAGGCAGCGGGGAGCCGGCTGTCAATCAGCATGACCTCAGCAAAGCGGAGAGGAAGAGAAGTCGCATCGACAGCAGAAGCCGCTGAATTTCTGGCAGAAGTGGTCTGGGGCGGCAGAGATCTGCACTGGGCAGAACAGGCAGAGAGTTAGGAATTTCCTGCCTGTTAGTTTTTAGGCCCATTGTTAAAAAAAAAATGTCCTGGATAACCCTTTTAATCAATTAAGTCTCTGATTTATGTCTTGTATTTGCTGTTTTGGTTTTGCTTAGCTCTTCACAGGAGCAGAGAAAATCAGCCGGACAGACAGGAGGAGTCTTCTATCACTGAGCAGAGGACCTCGAGTGACCTCACTGCTCCTCCAGATAGATTACATGTCAATCAAGGTGACATGCACAAGTAGGTGACTCTGGAGGTGGCCGCTCGGCAGATCTGTATATGTACCATGTATAATGCAAATCTGATGAAAACAATGCCAGTCTATATGGAAGATCCATCACATGACTAACAAAACTATTCACCCCCATTGCACAGTTTATGGTTTATTAACAAAGTTTACAAACTTTCTGCTGTTTGCAATAAAACAATGAAAAGAACAATTAAATATGTCAACACAACTAATATAACAAGTGGTTGTTCCAAATTTAGCACAAAATGTCACTTTTACTGACTGCTGAACTTTCACAATTTATTCAAATGTTTTAGTACTTAGTAAAGTCCCTCTGGCTGTTATAACCTGCTGCAGACATGATGCATAGCCGGACCCAGCCTTCCTGGGGAATCTGAAGTTATTTCACATGAGCTTTGGCTTCTAGGTCATCATCAAGCCACTCCCATGCTTCACACTAGACATCGCCAAGCCACTGCCATGCTTCTCTGTAGATATCACTAAGCCACCGCCATGCTTCACACTAGACATCGCGAAGCCACCACCATGCTTCACACTAGACATCGCCAAGCCACCGCCATGCTTCTCTGTAGATATCACTAAGCCACCGCCATGCTTCACACTAGACATCGCCAAGTCACCGCCATGCTTCACACTAGACATCGCCAAGCCACCGCCATGCTTCTCTGTAGATATCACTAAGCCACCGCCATGCTTCACACTAGTCATCGCCAAGCCACCACCATGCTTCACACTAGACATCGCCAAGCCACCGCCATGCTTCTCTGTAGATATCACTAAGCCACCGCCATGCTTCACACTAGACATCGCCAAGTCACCGCCATGCTTCACACTAGACATCGCCAAGCCACCGCCATGCTTCTCTGTAGATATCACTAAGCCACCGCCATGCTTCACACTAGTCATCGCCAAGCCACCACCATGCTTCACACTAGACATCGCCAAGCCACCGCCATGCTTCTCTGTAGATATCACTAAGCCACCGCCATGCTTCACACTAGACATCGCCAAGCCACCGCCATGCTTCTCTGTAGATATCACTAAGCCACTGCCATGCTTCACACTAGACATCGCCAAGCCACCGCCATGCTTCACACTAGACATCGCCAAGCCACCACCATGCTTCACACTAGACATCACCAAGCCACCGCCATGCTTCTCTGTACATATCACTAAGCCACTGCCATGCTTCACACTAGACATCGCCAAGCCACCGCCATGCTTCACACTAGACATCGCCAAGTTACCACCATGCTTCACACTAGACATCACCAAGCCACCGCCATGCTTCTCTGTACATATCACTAAGCCACCGCCATGCTTCACACTAGACATCGCCAAGTCACCGCCATGCTTCACACTAGACATCACTAACCCACCGCCATGCTTCACACTAGACATCACTAAGCCACCGCCATGCTTCACACTAGACATCGCCAAGCACCGCCATGCTTCACTGTAGACATCACTAAGCCACCACCATGATTTACTGTATACATCACATGCTTCACTGTTGGGATCACTGAGCCACTGACATGCTTCACTGTAAATATCACCAAGCCACCACCATGCTTCAGTGTAGGTATCATTAAGCCACGGCTCTCTGTAGGCATCACCAAACCACCACCCTCCTTCACTGTTGTCATCACCGAGCCCTTGTCATGTTTTACTGTAGACAACATTGAGGCGCTGCTGTGCTTCACTGTATGTATCATTGAACTGCTATCATCCTTCACCGTTGTCATCACGCTTCACTATATGCATCAGTGAGTTACCGCCATGCTTCACTGTGTGCGTCATTGTTTTGTAACGGATTCAAAAGGATTGTGATGAATAATAAATGCTCACACGAAAATTGAGTAAACTAAAATTAATTAATGATAAGATTAAACAATAAAGTAAAAACAATACATGTGCATCAAAACAAGCATTATTCATACATTACATTATTATGGTAGAAGTCATCAGGCTGTCTCTGTCTCTGCATGCCACATCTCCCCACCAATCTGTCCAGGAAGCAAGAGACCGACCAAAGCATACCCTTGTCTATTTAGGCAGAATACAGCAAGCTGGATGAGGGCGGCTCATGTGGAACGCATGTGGGTGAATTATATATGTGTGTGTGTATATATATATATATATATATATATACACTGTATATATATATACTGTGTGTATATATATATATATATATATATATATATATATATATATCTTGATTGAAACAATATCAATATTTAATTAAACCCTAACCATTAAGAATAACTCTTACTGTACAGTCATTGAGCCACTGCCATGCTTCACTGTAGGCAGGGTATTTTTGTTAACATATGCTTCATTCTGCCTCTTTCAGACATAGCGCTTATCCATGGACCCAAAAAGTTTTTCATTTCTTTGCACCAAAAAAAACAGAATCCCCAAACTTATGTGACTTATTTATAAGGTTTTGAGAATATTGGAGGCTAAGTTTCTCCTGTTTTTGTGTCAGTAGAGCTGTACATCTTGGAATCCAGGCATGGAGGACTTCAGTGTTTAGCATGTTCCTCAATGTGCCACCACCTCTTGCTGCAGTACTTTTACAGTCAATCGAGGGTTTATGACCAGCAGTCTCCTCAGGAATCTGATAGCAGCTGGTGACCACTTCCGCTTTCTGCCATATCCCAGTAGTGTAGTCTGTGTTCCTATGCTTCCAGCACTTTAGGAACATGCTGTACTTTAGGTCTCTTTTTCCTTGTCTAAGCAAAAAAATCATCTCTTCTCTTCACTTTTTGGACCATTCAAAAAACCCCAGTTGGCAAAGCAGTTATAGCTTAAGTGAGTTGCGCCCCCTGCAGGAGAAATGTAGTATTACATGACATCCATTTGACCACAATTTATATGGACAGGCTGAGACTTTATAAAAGGCTCTCCCCCTGCTCCTTCATCGCCTCTTTCATGTCCTCTCAGCATTGGGCTTCATTCTAAATCTTGTTTTTGGTGCTTAATGTGATCAATCCCAGGGTGCAGAAGACAGCAAAAACCAGCAGATGCCAACTTATCCCTCCGAGGATTTGCAGCAACAAAAAGCTATTTTTTTACGTAATTAGCAGGGCAATTTTATAATGGAATTAATTAATGGCAGCACTTAGCAGCTGGTATGAGAAAAAAATTACAAGTGTAAGGATTTGCGTTATCTCTGACTTGTAATGTCCAAATGGGCTTATAAAATGAGAATAAATGGCCGAGCAAGGAAAATAATGGCAGAGACGTTCCTGTAAAAGGGAAGAGTCCCTATGAATAAAGGAGCAAAAAGGCTCAGCTTCAAATTCCGATGACATCACGTAGGCTTATGATGTCATCGAGTCCTTATCTGCTCATTCGTTCAGCTCTTTGGCACCTTAAAATATTCCGTTTGCAGCTCCATACAACATTTTTTTAGTTATCGGGGTGCTGAGATATGAGGAGATGTTTGAAATCGTCCTCAAATTTAGCAAAATAAT
Source organism: Ranitomeya imitator (assembly GCF_032444005.1). Taxonomy (NCBI): domain Eukaryota; kingdom Metazoa; phylum Chordata; class Amphibia; order Anura; family Dendrobatidae; genus Ranitomeya; species Ranitomeya imitator. The sequence continues at coordinate 131,646,542 of NC_091290.1, forward strand.
GACAATAATAGCAGCTGTTGGAAAAATAACAAAGATTGGGCATATTGACATTAACATGTCCTATCATTATTTCTGTAGGGATGTAGCAGCTAATAAGGAAAGTAAGAATGGGGCATGGTCAGTTTCTATATCTCCAATCATTATTTCTGTAGGGATGTACGGTGGCTTGCAAAAGTATTTACCCTCTTGGCATTTTTTCATGTCTTGCTACCTCCCAACCTGGAATTTTACTGTTTTTTTTGTAGGTTTACATCAGTTCATGTAAAGAACATGCCTTCAACTGTCTTGTTTGGAGACCACCTTGTTCTTCAGGGTGTTGTTTGGAGATCTCCTTGGTCTTCATGGTGTTGTTTGGAGATCTCCTTGGTCTTCATGGTGTTTGCTTGGAGATCTCCTTGGACTTCATGGTGTTTTGGGGGACCTCTGAGATCTTCATGGTATTGTTTGGAGATCTCCCTGGACTTCATGGTGTTGTTTGGAGATCTCCTTCATCTTCATGGTGTTAATTGGAGATCTCTGTGATCTTCATGGTGTTGTTTGGATATCTCCTTGGTCTTCATGGGATTATTTGGAGATCTCCTCGGTATTCATTGTGTTGTTTGGAGATCTCCTTGATCTTCATGGTGTTGTATGGAAATCTCAGTGGTCTTCATGGTGCTGTTTGGAGATCTCCTCGGTATTCATTGTGTTGTTTGGAGATCTCCTTGGTCTTCATGGTGTTGTTTGGAGATCTCCTTGGTCTTCATGGTGTTTGCTTGGAGATCTCCTTGGACTTCATGGTGTTTTGGGGGACCTCTGAGATCTTCATGGTATTGTTTGGAGATCTCCCTGGACTTCATGGTGGTGTTTGGAGATCTCCTTCGTCTTCATGGTGTTAATTGGAGATCTCTGTGATCTTCATGGTGTTGTTTGGATATCTCCTTGGTCTTCATGGGATTATTTGGAGATCTCCTCGGTATTCATTGTGTTGTTTGGAGATCTCCTTGATCTTCATGGTGTTGTATGGAAATCTCAGTGGTCTTCATGGTGCTGTTTGGAGATCTCCTTGGCTTCATGGTGTTTTGGGGGATCTCTGTAGTCTTCATGGTGTTGTTTGGAGATCTCCTTGGTCTTCACGGTGTTGTTTGGAGATCTCCTTGGTCTTCACGGTGTTTGGAGATCTTCTTGGTCTTCACGGTGTTGTTTGGAGATCTCCTTGGTCTTCACGGTGTTGTTTGGAGATCTCCTTGGTCTTCATGGTGGAGTTTGGTTAGTGGAGCCTCTTGTTAATGGTGTTGCAGCCTCTGGACAAAAAACTATCATGATAATAAATCTGTCCAATGTGCAGGAAACATGTTATAGAGTCGGATGAGTTAAACAGATTAATATATTATTTTGTGGGTAAAAAATCATTATAACTTGTAATTTATTGCTCTAAACTTCTCTTTCTATGCTTAGGAGTCCAGTGGGTGGTACATCTCACTGAGTAGGACCACCCACTGGGCACTTTAGCATAGAAAAAACAGCTTTTTAATTAATTAAATACAAGCTCTTTTGAAAATTTAATTATAAAACTATATATTAATCTTCCCAGCTCCTCCTGCTCTATAGGATGGTTTGGTCGTTTCACAAAAATAGAAATGCGATAAAAAATTATTAGAAGACAGCCGGACCTTGTTATTACGTCAGCAGCTTTATCGCAAAGGGAATCAGCCATTTATGTGATTGAGTCCGAAGAATTAAGGTTCAGCTCCATCTTTCGGACGCCGCGGTGAAGCGTAACCAATTATTATCTTTAGGAATGAATTGTTTCAAAGACGAGTGAAAGGGCTTATCACCATGCTGGAAGGGGCAATTAAAAATATTCACTTCTGGTCAGAAATGACTTCTCAAGGTTCCTTGTAATCTCGCCTCGCCTGTCACTCAGACATTTGATGGACGCATTTCTAAATCAGAAACCACAATCTTTATATAGAGCCTGAAGACGCAGCTCTGTATGGAAACGGGTCTGAAAAAAAGAAAAAGAAATGTAGACAGGTGTCATGATGTATTGAGGATAATGGAGAAAAAATATGTATATTTTCCTGCAAAGTTTTCGGAATGGTGCATGCAAAGTAGCTCATACCAGCCAAAAGGGTTTAAAGGGTTTTTTTTGGGACAGGAATATGTAGGTCGAATAGGCTGTGGTGCTCCATACCGGCCAAACCAGAGACCCACTACCATACGGCACTGTTATGGGGCGGCCTTACCCCTCATCATTACATAACAGGATACTGGGTGGACGGATGAGATGCTTGAAAGCCAGTATCTTCTCTAGTGCCCCGTACTGTACTGATGAGGGGCAAGAACCCTGTAACATTGCTCCATACAGTTTGGCTTCTAAGGGCTACTTTCCATATTTTTTTCAATTTCCATACCAATTTGGATTTCTTTAATGAGAACCCAGTACCCATTCTCTGTTTTGTGCATGAAATTGAGGGATACTGTATTTTTAAAGGGATTTCCTGGGACAGTAATATGTAGGTCGAATAGGCTGTGGTGCTCCATACCAGCCAAACCAGAGACCCACTGCTTAAACGGCCCTGTTATAGGGTTTCCTGCCCCTCGTCAGTACATAGCAGGGTACTGGGTGGCCGAATGCGATGCTCGAAAGCCAGTATCCCCTCTAGTGCCCTCTGTACTGATGAGGAGCAAGAAACCCTGTAACATTGCTCCATACAGTTTGATGTCTAAGGGCTACTTTGCATATTTTTTGACATTTCCAAACCAATTTCTTTAATGACAACCAGTACCCATTCTCTGATTTGTGTATGAAATTGGGGGCACTGTATTTTTAAAGGGGTTTCCTGGGACAGTAATATGTGGGTCCAATAGGCTGTGGTGCTCCAACAAGCACCTTGCACAATGCTGCCCATATGATGGTGTACAGACCTGTCAATCACCTGGAGCTGCGCTGGGAATAGTCGGCCAGGGGAGGTGCCGGACTAGTCCAGCCAAATCTTTTAACTATTAAAGCAAATGGGCCCCTTTGTGCCTTTTTTTTAATAATTTTAATTCAGGTTTTTGGGGGCTAAAAAAAAATAATTTTAGCAATTACATTCCATTATAAATTTTGCTCTGAAATCCGAAAGGTAGTTTGGTGGTCCTTAATGTCAACCATTTTCATATATCTCTACAGAAATTAATTTAAACCAGAGTAGCCCTCCACCGGAGTATTTTGGTTACATCCGGAGCGGCCATGACCCTGCACTTCTGGTGTCCCCGTTGGTTGTGGCTGGGATCGTTATCGGACTGGTTCTCTTTCTCTCCTGCGTTACTATCATCATCGGAAGCCTGAGGAAAGATGGAGGAGAAAGAGACTGGCGCCTTGAAAATCCAAGCTATGGTGAGCTATGGTTTGTATATTGATGTTTTAGTCAATTTATTAAAAACTTTGGGAAAAAAAAACTAATTTCATGATACTCTGCCAGGAGATGTTTCTGTTATATATTTCTGTAATTGGTCACTCAATCATTTTTATGTGAATAGCAGCCTATCAAGGGTTTTACCTATATGTACAGCAGGTGAAGTAAGTATTGAACACATCACCAATTTTTTTAAGTAAATCTATTTCTATAGGTGCTACTGACATGAAATTCTCACCAGACGTTAGTAACTATTCATCAAACCATAGATGTCCATAAATTATCTTATGTGTGATAATGAGATAGGACATAGCTTTCTGAAATGTAATCGAAACTTCGTACAAAAACCTTTGTTGGAGATAAAGCTTCAAGATGCCTTCTGTCTGGAGAAACTAGTCGCAGACACTGCTCAGGTGTGATTTTGGCCCATTCTTCCACACGAATACTCTTCACATCCTGAAGGTCATGTGGGCTCCTTCTATGAACTCTGAGCTTTAGTTCCTCCCGTACATTTTCTCTTGGATTCAGGTCCTGTGATCAGCTCGGCCATTCTACCAGCTTTATTTTCTGTCTCTGAAACCAATAGAGAGTTTCCTTGACTGTGTGTTTGGGATGATTGTCTTGCTGAAATGTCCACCCCGGTTTCATCATCATTCTAGTTAATCGCAGCAGATTTTTATCAAGAATGTCTGTGTACATTTGTCCGTTCATCTTTCCTTCAATCATATGAAGTTTGCCAGTGTCGTATGCTGAAAAACAGCCTCACAACATGATGTTCCCTCCTCCAACCTTCACTGTTGGTATGGTGTTTTCAGGTGATATGCAGTGCCTTTTGTCCTCTAAACATGATGTGTATTAAGACATCCAAACAGTTCAATTTTGGTCTCATCTGAACAGACTATATTCTTTAAGTATTTCACAGCTTGTCTAAATGTTGTTGAGCAAACTTTAAACACACTTGAACATGCTTTTAGTTCAACAATGGAGTATTGTGTGGTGAGCATGAATGAAGCCATGAAGGTTGTGTGGCGAGCAATGCATATATAAATGCCATGGAGGTTGAGGGCATTACTTAAGGTTTGCTTTGATACAATTATACCTGCTCATTCTAGATCTTTCTATAGCTCTCCACAGATGGTCCTTGTCTCTGACAACTCTTCTTTTCACTCCTCTTTGACATCTTGTGAGGCGCACCAGGTCATGGAGGGTTTATGCTGAAACAATGTATTTTCCACTTCCAAATTATGGCCAAAACAGTGCCCACTGGAACTTTCAGTAGTTTAGAAATTCTTCTGTAACCAATGCCATCAGTATGTTTTGCAACAATAAGGTTGCAAAGGTCTTAAGACAGTTCACTGGTTTTACCCATCATGAGGTGTTACGTGTGTGGCACCTTCATAAGGAGACACCTTTTTATAGGCCATCAGTTGAACCAGCTGATATTATTTTTCACTAAGTAGAAAGATTGCTTTCTAATAACTGATAGATTTCAGCTTCTGTCACAACTTTCCATTATTTTTGCACCACTCTTGCTTCATGTGTTAAATACTTTTTCTCTGTGTCATTTCTCATTATTACATATAACTTAATTTATGGACATTTCTGGTTTGATGTCTTTGCCTGTGTGAATTGGATGGGTTGCTACTGACATCTGGTGAGAATTTCATGTCAATTTCACCTTTAGAAGTACATTTACTTAAAAATGTTTAACTTATTTTCCCCGCTGTGTATATTAAATTTGCATAATGAAATTCTGTGTAATAGTCCTTAAAGGGGTGGTCCACTACTCGGACAACCCCTTCTCAATCCCTATGTCTCCGTCTTGTAAAATAATAGCACTCCTCCTCACCTCCGGTCCCGGGGATCACGTGACATTGTTATATCTCGCGATCCTTGCCGCCCCTTTAAAGCGTAACTATTCCTTTAAATTTTATTTTATAAATTAATAATATGCATGAAAATAAAATATATTTTAGCAGAGAAATCCGCTTTTCGTCCTCCTCCTAGATTGCTGTTTTAATTGGTAAAATCAGTGAAGACAAATTTTCCCATTATTCAGATAGGAGATGACAGTTGCAGCTCATAAGAGTCTATGAACAGGGCAGGGGGAGGAGCTACAGGCAGACAAAGACATTCTGCACCTCTAGCTCCTCCCCTCTCCATAGACTCTTATGAGCAGCAACTTTAGTTTCTTATCTCAGTAATGGAAAAATCTGTCTTCACTGAATACAGATTTTACTGCTTTTACCTGTGAATTGAGAGCAAAAGATAAGTCCGGGAGGAGAAAGAACGTGGACGACTATTTTCACCGCTTCTTGTGCCGTGTTTTACAGATGGGATCTCCTATGCAACATCTTCCTTTGGAGACTTGAGGTCGGTCTGTACCGGGGACATTTCTCCAGCCTTAGATTTTGGCTCATACCTAGAGCTGAGCGCTTCCTATCCAGATTATCCACCGTGGTAAGAAATGTTTTCCAATGTGGCGACAATCTAATAATCCAAGGTAACATCTGGTGCCAAGTCCAATGTGCGCAACTGTTAATGGTGTATGCATCATTGGTACTTAAAGGGGTTGACCAATTCTATTTTTTTTACTTAAATGAATGTATAAGCTGAGAGGAGCTTAGAAAAAGACAGATAAGAGAGTTACAAACCCACCCATGAGACCATCAGAATGAGCTCACTGATGGATTCTCAGTTAGCTCATTGTGCAGCCAGTAATGCAACATTGATTCTGTAGAAGACAAAAGGTACTCACAAGGGGTTAATTAACCCTCCGTCACATACAATATTCGGACTAACGAGTTCACATACAATGTGCCTGTCAGGCGCCTGCTGGAAAAATACCCATAATATCTAATGTTTGCAATTTCAGTGCTCTAAAAGTGATCAGTGACCTTCATAGGGATGTTATAAAAGAGACTACACATAATCAGTTGCAAAAAAAAACATTTACTTAACATAAAACTAATAACTATGAAATACATACTTTTCAAAACTCCCGCCAAATAGTCCCCAGTTCGACTCTCTCAAAAAAATGTACAAAGAAAATTTTTGAACACAAACTTAATTTTAAGGTACCTTAAGTACTATTAAAAACATATTCAATCAGAAGTAGATGCTGAGGTTTCCCCAGAAAAGTCACACTTGCAGAGCAAATAGCAAGAATTACACACCATTTTTGCATGTGTCAGGCAAATTGCTTTATGACATTTGAGACATTCATAATTTGAAAGCCTTCTGGTTCCGCTTTCCGTTTGGCAGGTGGTGCATCTCCTTCTTTTGTGAGGTGGTGCAGATGGTGACTTTTCACCATCATCTTCTGGGCGGAACCTTTTGAGCTGAACTTGAAGGCGAGAGGGGATACCGATTGTTTTCACGCTTCTCCTGCGTAGCTCTCCAAGTACTAGTTCATGGGCCAATTTTTTCAGATACAATCGTCTACGGAGTGGTTCAAGCTTGTTTTCAAGATAAATTACTTGTGAATTTATACCACCCAAATTCAACATAGCAAAAAATATGACCATTGGCCAGCGTTTGATGTTTCTGCTGACGTTGAAAGTGGAGCACATCTGATCTGCTGTATCCACACCCCCTTTGGTGGCATTGTAAAATGTAATTATCTCCGGTTTTTTTTCTGCCCCAGTCCCAGGATCGATGGCAGCATCATCATGAAGTGTTGATAGAAGAAGTACGATTTTTTTGGCATGTGGTACATAGGAAACTAAAGCCTTTCCATTATGGAATGCAAACATACTGCTGTACTGTTGTCTCTCTTTCACACTTACAAACTGTGGCGGCAATTCCCTTTTGTTTTTTCTTACAGTTCCCACATATGACAGCTTCTGAATTTTCAGATAATCAATCAGATCACAACTTGTAAACCAATTGTCAGCTGTAATATTGCGACCCGATCCAAATAAGGGTTCAGCCAGTCTTTTTACAACATCAATGGGTTTGTTGCTCACACAGTAAGGACCTTCTGGTTGTTTTCCTGCATAAACTTCCAGGTTGTAAGTGTAGGTCTTACTGGCATCAACAAGGGCATACATTTTTATTCCATATTTGTTTGGCTTTGATGGAATATATTGACGAAAGGCACATCTACCACGAAAACCAGGGAGCATTTCGTCAATAGTGAGATTCTCTCCAGGGTAATAACTTTGTTTACAGTTTACAACAAATCTTTGAAATATATCACGAATTGGAGCAAGTCGGTCATGTGTTTTGCGTTCGGTTCGGGTAGTTCTGTCGTCAAACCGAAGGCAACGAATTAGAATCTTGAATCTGTTTATGGACATAACAAGGCTAAATTTTTCAACTCCATCCCCATCTTTACCCCAAAGTTCCTCCAAACTTTGTCTATTTGCCCTATAAGCTCCTGCAAGGTACAGTAATCCAAAAAAAGCACGCAGTTCTATTTCATCTGTGGGCTTGATGGTTCTGTTGCAGATGTACTTGTCCTTTATAATGTCTATATATTGGTTGGTATATGTGACAATAGAGTCCAGAATGTCATCTGTAAATACACTGTTCCAGCATTCAACTGCAGTTTTTGCATTACGTGCAGTTCCTATTACTGCAGGAAGGTGAGTAATAATGTTTAAAGGTTCCCTACGTTTTTTCTGGAATGACTTCTTGTTCCATTTAGTATTTTTATCTTTTCTAATATAATATGATCCAACTTCTTCATCCTCACCACTGTCACCATCTTGCTCTGTTTCAGAATCCAGGACACATTCTTCCACCTCATCATGAGAATCAATCTCACTTTCCTCTCCTAAATCCTCATTCAGTGTGAGGTCTCTATCATCTAACAGCATGTTTGTTACTTCCTCAACATCAAGTTGTTTGGATAAATTGTACATTTTCCTCTCCATTTCAGCAGATAATCTGAAGCAAGAGAAGGAATATGTTAGGGAACTACTGTATATGCCTGAGCAGCACACTTTCTTTTATAAAATCTCCCTTATTTCTATGAAATATCCTCACATTTTGTGCTATACATTCATAAAACAAGCTAAATAAACTATTGTGATGAATAAAAACATAAAATGCCAACCTTACTGAATGTGACGTATTCACATACAATGAGCCTGAGAGATCTGTGCAGCTATATCCTCTCCCCTGAAGCTCTGAAATCCAACTGTGATATCAGGTTTCACAGACCTTCAAGAGACAGGAGACTACCTGGAGGGAGGGGGTTTCCTCACAATCTGGTGAGGAAGGAGAAATGAAAGTAAAAGAGAAGCGCCTGTCAGATCAGTTGTATGTGACGGAGGGTTAAGGGTAGGGGTTCCATAATTTAGGGTTTATAAGTGGCAGCTGGTTGGGGGTTTCAGTCCTTTGGAAGTGCACTGAGCTGCTGGTTGAGTTGGTGCTGAAGGAAAAAAAAAATCTTCTTCGTTACCGAGTGCGACCGGAAGTAAGTGTGTGACTTGTGTTTGTGACTTTGCATTCAGGGAGTTTGCAAGGGAGGAATTGCCGAATTGCTGTTTGCATTTTATTAATACTCTACATTTCTTTTTACTAAACCTTTCTGTCTGGTGCAATCCCCATTAGGAAATGAGCGCCATATCTGACAATACCATCCAGTGTACGTCTTGCCACATGTATGCAATCCTTGATGTGAGCACGTTGAGCATTTGGAAGCCCAGGTTCTGGATCTAATGATCATTTTTATAATTGGTCATTATTATTTTTACTACTATTATAGCAAAAAAAATATTGTTCACCTCAGTATACAGGGACCATAGAAATACACTGTTATATATCCAGTGTATCTCTATGGATATGTCTATTGTGTTACTGGGTGCAGTGACTGACCAAATTCTCACCTGGCTCTTAATGTAAGCTGTGGCTCAGTGGTAGAGCAACTGCCTATGACCGTGGAGACATGAGTCCTGATCACAGGAGAGAAAGCAAATCTATAAATACAATTATATTTTTCTAAATTGGTCATTATTTTTACTACTATTATAGGGGAAACAAATATTTTTCTTCACCTCAGTATACAGGGACCCTAGAAATACATTGTTATATATCCAATGTATCTCTATGGATATTGTTTTGCTGGGTTCAGCGCCTATGACCGTGGAAACATGGGTTCGAGTCTTGAGGATTGCTGATCAGAAGTTTGTATATAAACTTGCAGAATGATGGTACATATGCAGGGGAACATATGTTCCCCCTATGTGGGTATGTGGGTACATATGGGATTTGCAGGGCTATGTGGGTACATATGCAGAGGTTGCAGGGCACATATGCAGGGGTACATATGCAGGGCTATGTGGGAACATTTGGGGGGGGTTGCAGGGCTATGTGGGGGTACATATGGGGTCCCAGGGTTATATATGGGGGTTGCAGTACTATGTGAGAACATATGGGGGGGCAGGGCTATGTTGGGGGTATATATGCAGAGCTATATGGGGTGTGTTAGGGGTACATATGAGGGTTGCTGGGCTATGTGGGGTGTCGGGACTATGTGGAGGTAGCTTTATGGGGGTACATATGGGGGGTTGCTGTACATATGTGAGAGGAATATATGGGGGGTTGCAGGGCTATGTGGGGTATCTGGGCTATGTGGGGGTACATATGCATATGGGGGTTGCTGGGCTATGTGGGGTGTCAGGACTATGTGGAGGTAGCTATATGGGGGTACAGTACATATGTACAGTACATATGTGAGAGGAACATATGGGGGGTTGCAGGTCCATGGGGGGTTGCAGGACTATGTGGGGTATCTGGGCTATGTGGGGGTACATATGCATATGGGGGTTGCTGGGCTATGTGGGGTGTCAGGACTATGTGGAGGTAGCTATATGGGGGTACAGTACATATGTACAGTACATATGTGAGAGGAACATATGGGGGGTTGCAGGTCCATGGGGGGTTGCAGGGCTATGTGGGGGAACATATGGGGTGTTGCAGGACTATGTGGGGTATCAGGGCTATGTGGGGTACATATGCAGGGCATGAAAGGTGTATAGAAAATATGCTCAGGTGGGGGTACATATGCAGGGATACACATGGGGGGTTGCAGGGCTATGTGGGGTATCAGGGCTATGTGGGGTACACATGCAGGGCAATGACAGGAGTATAGAAAATACGCTCAGGACAGGAGAGCCGCCATATTTCTCATTCATTTTACATTGTGTTTTTGTTGTGTAAAATACTCAGCGTTTTACAGCTTTTTTAAAAATCTCATGCACACCTTCCTTATTTTTTTGTTTTGCTTGCAGATTCAGTTCTGTATCATGTCAATTGTTGCAGTGTTTTTTTGCAGTCTATTTCACCCATACTATTAAGTTAGTTAAAATATGCAACAAAAACGCATGTAATGTTATTCCTGCCAACACATCTGGTTTTGCAGCAGATTTTTTTTTGCTGCAAATCCTGAATATGTGCCAATAGCCTTAGTCCCTGTCCTGTGTCACCTTCCACAATCTACTATATAATTGTCTAAGGGTCACTTCCGTCTGTCCTTCTGTCTGTCTGTCTGTAACGGTTATTCGTTCGCTGATTGGTCTCGGCAGCTGCCTGTCATGACTGCCGCGACCAATCAGCGACGCGCACAGTCCGGAAGAAAATGGCCGCTCCTTACTCCTCGCACTCACTGCCCGGCGCCCGCATACTCCCCTCCAGTCTGCCCTCACACAGGGTTAATGGCAGCGGTAACGGACCGCGTTATGCCGCGGTGTAATGCAGTCCGTTACCACCGCTATTAACCCTGTGTGACCAAGTTTTTTACTATGGACGCAGCCTATGCAGCGCCAATAGTAAAAACATCGAATGTTAAAAATAATTAAAAAAAATAAAAAGTGATTATATACTCACCTACGCCGCCTTTTCCGCTCCTCGCGATGCAACCGGCACGTTCCGGTCGCACGGATGGTCCGGCAGAAGGACCTGCCATGACGTCACGGTCATGTGACCGCGACGTCATCACAATGCCTGCGCGGAAAGGACCTGCCGTGACGTCACGGTCATGTGACCGCTACACGGTCATGTGACCGCGACGTTATGACAGGTCCTGCACGACAAGGACCTGCCGTGATGTCACGGTCATGTGACCACGTCACGGTCATGTGACCACAACACGGTCACGTGACCGCGACGTCAGCACACCCTGGGACCGGAAGATGCCGCCTGCATCCCACACAGGCGACAGTGCTACAACGCGCCTGCGGAAGGTGAGTATATGTTTATTTTTTATTTTTTTAACCTGTGTCATACGTGGCTGGGCAATATACTACATAGCTGGGCAATATACTACATGGGCTGTGCAATAAGCTACGTGGCTCTGTGCTGTATACTACGTCACTGGGCAATATACTACGTCACTGGGCAATATACTACGTCACTGGGCAATATACTACGTGGCTGGGCAATATACTATGTGGCTCTGTGCTGTATACTACGTCACTGGGCAATATACTACGTCACTGGGCAATATACTATGTGACTGGGCAATATACTACGTGGCTGGGCAATATACTATGTGGCTCTGTGCTGTATACTACGTCACTGGGCAATATACTACGTCACTGGGCAATATACTACGTAACTGGGCAATATACTATGTGGCTCTGCTGTATACTATGTCACTGGGCTATATACAATGTAACTGGGCAATCTACTACGTGACTGGGCAATATACTACGTGGCTGCGCAATATACTACATGACTGGGCAATCTACTACGTGGCTGTGCAATTTACTACGTGGACATACATATTCTAGAATACCCGATGCGTTAGAATCGGGCCACCATCTAGTTTATTATAAGCACCTGATAGTGTCATAATGAATTTGCGGGTGGGAGAAGACATTATTAGGGTCTTATAATGAATTGGGGGTGGGGGAATGCATTAGCCGCCACATCCTAATTCATTACAAGTTCCTGATAGCATTATAATGAATTGGGGTGGGTGGGGGATGATATTATCAGAGCTCTATAATGAAATGTTGGGTGGGGGAGGATGCGATCAGGGCCTTATAATGAATTGTGGGATCTAGGAGGAAGCTCTCAGGGACTTAACATCCTCCCCACCATCCAATTAATCATAAATCCATATTTAATGTCCTCCTCCCACCTCCCCCTGTTCATTGTCAGCCCTGAAGTCCCTCTTCCCCCCCCCCCTTAGTCCCATCCCAACCCTTCCCCAAGCCTCCCCTGACCTCTCTTCCTTGCCATCTCCCCAGTATACTAAAGCAAAATAGAAAATCCCTTACCTATCTATACATTCCCACATGGCATTACTTCTTTCTTCTTCTGGCAGGGAACTTTCTAAATGACACAGCTGTGTGCAGAGTGCTAATGTCAGTAAGCCACGTGCACCTGTGTTACAGGAAAAGTGCTGGCTGGAAGCGGAAGACAAATTCCTATAGCTCTGTAGGCAGTGTACAGGTAATACCCTGATTACCAGTGACATTATACACAGGAGCTCTGTATATAGTGTATGTGCACAGGTAATACAGTGATCATCAGAGACATTATACACAGGAGCTCTGTATATAGTGTAGAGTGTGCAGGTAATACAGTGATCACCAGTGACATTATACACTGTGTATAGTGTACAGGTAATACAGTGCTCACCAGAGACATTATACACAGGAGCTCTGTATATAGTGTATAGTGTACAGGTTATACAGTGATCACCAGTGACATTATACACAGTAGCTCGGTATATAGTGTATAGTGTACAGATAATACAGTGATCACCAGTCATTATACACAGGAGCTCAGTATATAGTGTATAGTGTACAGGTAATACACTGATAACCAGAGACATTATACACAGGAGCTCTGTATATAGTGTATAGTGTGCAGGTAATACAGTGACCACCAGTGACATTATACACACGAGCTCAGTATATAGTGTATAGTGTACATGTAATACAGTGATCACCAGTGACATTATACACAGTAGCTCAGTATATAGTGTATAGTGTACAGGTAATAGTGATCACCAGTCATTATACACAGGAGCTCTGTATATAGTGTATAGTGTACATGTAATACAGTGATCACCAGTGACATTATACACAGGAGCTCTGCATATAGTGTATAGTGTGCTGGTAATAGTGACCACCAGTGACATTATACACAGGAGCTCAGTGTATAGAGTACAGGTAATACACTGATAACCAGTGACATTATATACAGGAGCTCTTGATATAGTGTATAGTGTACAGGTAATAGTGATCACCAGTGACATTATACACTGGAGCTCAGTATATAGTGTATAGTGTACAAGTAATACAGTGATCACCAGTGACATTATACACTGGAGCTCAGTATATAGTGTATAGTGTACAAGTAATACAGTGATCACCAGTGACATTATACACTGGAGCTCAGTATATAGTGTATAGTGTACAAGTAATACAGTGATCACCAGAGACATTATACACAGGAGCTCAGTATATAGTGTATAGTGTACAGATAATACACTGATAACCAGTGATATTATACACAGGAGCTCTGTATATAGTGTATAGTGTACAGGTAATATAGTGATCACCAAATACATTATACACATGAGATCTGTATATAGTGTATAGTGTACAGGTAATACAGTGATCACCAATGACATTATAAACAAGAGCTCAGTATATAGTGTACAGGTAATACAGTGATCACCAGAGACATTATACACAGGAGCTTGGTGTATCGTGTACAGGTAGTACACTGATAACCAGTGACATTACACACAGGAGCTCTGTATATAGTGTATAGTGTACAGGTAATACAGTGACCACCAGAGACATTATACACAGGAGCTCTGTATATAGTGTATAGTGTGCAGGTAATACAATGACCACCAGTGACATTATACACAGGAGCTCAGTATATAGTGTATAGTGTACAGGTAATACAGTGATCACCAGAGACATTATACACATTAGATCTGTAATACAGTGATCACCAGTGACATTACACACAGGAGCTCAGTGTATAGTGTATAGGTAATACAGTGATCACCAGAGACATTATACACAGGAGCTCAGTATATAGTGTATAGTGCACAGGTAATACAGTGATCACCAGAGACATTATACACAGGAGCTCAGTATATAGTGTATAGTGTAGATGTAATACAGTGATCACCAGTGACATTATACACAGGAGCTCAGTGTATAGTGTACAGGTAATACACTGATAACCAGTGACATTATATACAGGAGCTCTTGATATAGTGTATAGTGTACAGGTAATAGTGATCACCAGTGACATTATACACAGGAGCTCAGTATATAGTGTATAGTGTACAGGTAATACAGTGATTACCAGAGACATTATACACATGAGCTCAGTATATAGTGTATAGTGTACAGGTAATACAGTGATCACCAGAGACATTATACACATGAGATCTGTATATAGTGTATAGTGTACAAGTAATACGGTGATCACCAGTGACATTATACACAGGAGCTCAGTATATAGTGTATAGTGTACAGGTAATACAGTGATCACCAGATACATTATACACATGAGATCTGTATATAGTGTACAAGTAATACGGTGATCACCAGTGACATTATACACAGGAGCTCAGTATATAGTGTACAGTGTACAAGTGTACAGGTAATAAAGTGATCAGCAGAGACATTATACACAGGAAATCAGTGTATAATGTACAGGTAAGTGATCGCTAGTGACATTATACACAAGAGCTCAGTATATAGTGTATAGTTTACAGGTAATGGTGATCACCAGTGACATTATACACAGGAGCTCTGTATTCTTTCTGGTGCAATCCCCATTAGGAAATGAGCTCCATATCTGACAATGCCGTCCAGTGTACATCTTGCCACATGTATGTGGGGTTGCAGGGCTATGTGGGGGTACATATGTGAGGTTACTGGGCTATGTGGGGGTACATATGCAGGGGTATATATGGGGGTTGCAGGGCTATGTGGGGGTACATATGGGGTTGCAGGGCTACGTGGGAGGTATGCAGGGCTATATGGGGGTACATATGTGGGGTTGCAGGGCTATGTGAGGGGTACATATGTGAGGTTGCGGAGCTATGTGGGGGTACATATGTGAGGTTGCGGGGGTAGCTGTGGGGGTACATATGTGGGGTTGCAGGGCTATGTGGCGGTACATATGTGAGGGGTGCAAATGGGGGTAGCTGGGCTATGTGGAGGTACATATGTGGGGTGGCAGGGCTATGTGGGGGTACATATGTGGGATGTCAGGGCTATGTGGGGGTACATACGGGGGGTACATATGGGGGTTGCTCTCATTACAAGCGGTTGTCCTATGAAGTGGTAGCAGGGCTATATATGGGGGGTTGCAGGACTATGTGGGGGTACATATGGAGTTGCACGGGGTACATATATGGGGGTTGCAGGGCTATGTGAGGGTACATATGGGGGGATTGCAGGGCTATGTAGGCTCACTTTGTGCTGTGGACCCTCAAAGCCCAAGGTCCAGGTGGACACGATGCAGACGATTCAGAGGTAGCAGAGATTCAGGAAACCGCCGACTGGCCGCAGACGTACTGGAAGCCACAGGCAGGCTGGAGATGTCCAGCTGGACTGGACAGCAGACAAAATTCTGACAGAAAGACATACTAGAAAGGTGTCTTGGTAGGCCCGAATCTATGGGTTTCTGGCATCATCTGACATTGTTAGGGCAGCTACTTCCAATAGGTGACATCAGCGATATTGTTTTCTTTCCTTCTGGGAGAGCGCTAACAATAATAATTAATAATTCAATGTATTAATCTTGTCCTCCAGCTATGAAGACTGCGTTGGGCCAGGAACATTGGAAGTGTATCTCCCAGCAGATGATCCTCCACCTTACTCCTTAGAAGATCCACATCTCGGTCCCAGCTCTGCGGAGATGCCACTGTGTTCACAAACTGATACAGAACATTTCCAGGTCTCCTCGCCTTTATGTACTGTTAACTTACACGTTGTCACACCGGTCCAGACTACGGCCAAGAGGAGTCTTCACCTCCCTATAATACCGATGGACATGTTAAAAAACGTTGCCTCCCCGGCCGTTGGGAGGTCAGAGGAAAATATGAGTTAGCAATATTCTTAGTGGCGTTTTATCCTATCTGTTCCTTGTCATGTGGTATCGATACGTTTGTGTGTTTAATTGGAGAAGTGCAATTAGTTTCTAACTAGCAATAAGAAAGCGCAATAGTTTTATAAGAAATGTAATTGCACCTTACTAAGGGCTATAAAGAACCATAACTGTCTCACACTGCACCTACTGCATAGTCCTCATCTTATAGAGATACGGTCATCCTACATAAAGATACTGACATGTTATACAGTTATGGCCGACAGTGTTGGCACCCTTTAAATTGTTCCAGAAAATGAAGTATTTCTAACAGAAATTATTGACATTACAGTTGCTTTGTTATACACATGTTAATTTCCTTTGTGTGTATTGGAACAACACAGAAAATACAGAAAAAAAATTTGGCAACTTGGACATAATTTCACACACAACTCCAAAAATGGGAGGACGAAATTAGCATCGTTCCAAAATTGTGGGTAAACCAACTGTTTCAAGTATGTGATGCTTGTTTAAACTCGCCTATGGCAAGTAACAGGTGTGGGCAGTATGAAAAGTCCATCTCCAGAGATCTTGCTGTTCCTTTGTCCACAGTGTGCAACATACTTAAGAAGTTTATGGAGCGCCCACCGGAGCCGTGGGGTGCTCAGGCCAGGTCAGACAGTTCTTAAAGGGAATGTGTCACTGCAGCGGTGACCCGGTACGTGGCCCTGGGCATCCAATAAAAGGCAAATTGAAATTGAAGGAGGAAATAAAGTTTATGGAGGTTTAGTTCGTGACGCCACCTGTGGGGTTCGGTCAATATGGCCGACGCTGCAGTTCAGATCCATTCGGGCAGTTGGTGATGCAGCAAAGATGTTTCAGCTCTCCACGGGCAGAGCTAGTCTCCAGGGCAGATACAGGTTTTATTTGTGATGATTGTAGTTGTGGTAGTTGTAGTGCAGGGCAAGTGGCGCAGAAATAATTCAGAGGACACAGCTGGGTGCAGTTTTCAAAGCTTTGCTCACAGTTCTGCAGATTACTGTCTCCAGCCGTGTGCTGTGTCCTCCGCGTCTGTGATCCAGCCAACCCCCAGATGATTTGGGGTACACTTTTCCAGGCCTCCTCTCTTGTGTTCCTTTCCTGGCCGTCTCGCTGCGCTGGTTCCCTCCTCTCCTGCCCTGTGCCTTCGCACAAAGACCTTGTCGGGCGACGTCCTCTGAGTCCCCTTGCTCCTATGTGGCTGCATTTTCAGCGAATGTGTGTGGATGTGGCTGTGGCACATACAGGTACCACAGCCTCTGGCTAGCTAGCTGAGCCTTGCAGTTCTCCACTAGTCTTGGGGGCTGGTTCCCTACTGCGATCTGGTCCTTCCACCTGGCGATGGTCAGCGTGGATGTGGGCCCCACAGGTGGATTTCTCACTATCCGTGCCCCTAGGACCCCTTCTTTCTCTCTCACTTTCTGCAACTTCTATGTCTTCTGGTGCTGGGACGAGCTCCTCACTGCCTCACTGTCTAACCCTCTAACTCCTCCCTCTTGTTTCCATGACATCTCTACTCTCTCCACCAGCACCCTCTACCTAGTAACCCTCTCCAGACTGGCCATCCTTCCATAGGGTACGCCCAGGTGCCCTGACTGGAGTGGTGAGGTGTTGGATGCTGCTGTTAGAGTCCTGGGTAGTGCCCCCTTCTTACCCGAGAGTGGGATACCACACCTCTGGCTGAGGTGCAATACCTCTGTGGCCACTGGACCCTCAGGGGTGCCACATATCCCCCCGTTAAACACAGCGCGTCCGCAGGCTGGAACAGCGTAAACCATGTTACAGAAAACATACAATTAATTCTTAGAAACACGTTTCAACAGGTTAAACTGTTAAGCTGGTAACTTCTTCTTCCCTTTATGGGAGGCACTTTGTACTTGAGCGTTACTTACAAATAACTCAAACATGAACTAAGGCATTACTCTAAGCAGAATATTGGCATGTCTCTCAATAAAATTATTAGCATTTACTTCCAATAAAACATTTTCTTTCACGTTCAATAAGACATTCTTAAGTAAAGACAGTAAAACATTCTCCATTATGTGCAATTTAACAATTTCTATCAAGTTCTATAAAACTTTCTCTATCGAGTTCAGTAGGTTTCAATGGGATCCCAAACCGGGGAATCCCTCTCTTTAGTGCGTCTCAAACCCCCCAACGTATTCCCTGGGCGTGGCTACAGGGCATAGCTGGTCACCGCGTTGGACCACTTTTTTGACCACACCAGACAGTTTTTGTTCTTTGGCCTTTTATTAAAGGGATAGAGTGTCCTACTCGCACTCTGAAAGAGGTGATGTAAAAGCAACAAGGAGCACATTAAGATGTGCTAACTATTCAGGGTGTCCCTCCAGGAGGTGTGATTCCATGTCCCGCCGGGTGACGAATACCTCCGTCAACATTCCGGTGTCCTTAATGAAACCCCAGCCCTTCTTAAGCTGGAAGGCCACCACGGTGCCCTGCCTCCATGCTTGTTTGGCCTTGCTGGCCTGGGCCTTGGCCTGCCACTTCCGTTCCTCCATGGCCTTATGCTGGGCATTGAGCTCCTCTTCCTCCTTCTACCACTTAAGCACAAGCTGCTGATTGTATTCCTCTGAGCTAAAGACTTCTATGTCGGACCCCTCTGGTTGAGCCTCCCCAGGGAATTCGATCATATCTGTCCCCTGCCCCTCCCAGCGGAACACCAAGTTCTCCGTGCTCACCTCCAGTGGTGTACCCGTGGGCTCCAGCAGAACCTCCAGGCGATCTTCCATGCCTGATGTCTGGTCCCAGGAGGGATTATAGTAAACCCAGACAGGTTTAGGGGCTGTCGGGGTTGGAAGTGGGCTCACTAAAGTCCCTCCGATCACTGGAGCAGGGTCGGTCACCGGGGCAGGGTCGGTCACAGTACCAGCTATTGCGGTCTCACCGGTGCCAGTCTCCTCCTCCGCTGGGGTTGGAGACTTTGGCCGCAGAACGGGACTCTGCTCCTCCAGCTTGATCTTCCTCCGCAGGGCGGACTTCCACCTGCTCACCGCGGTGAGCTCCGTGCCCAGAAGCTGGCGGCCCAGCTCCTCCACCTGAGTTCCCAGGAACCCCAGATTCACGGCTGTCGGTTGGTTCAGGTCCTCATCTCGTCAACCGGGAAAGTCTTTTGCTGCTTCCCCACTCTCCGGGTCACCACCGCTCGCCTTCTTGGGTTCTGGGTTCTCTGCAACACCCACATGTTGTTCCCGCTCCTTCCTTCGTGGGTGGGCCTTCTTTTCTTTCCTGTCCCCACCATACCAAATCAGGAGGCGGATCTCTCTTGCTGATGGACATGTCGTTGTTGTATAGTAGTTTTTGTAGTGGGTGGGCATAGCCTTCGCGCCTCACAGTCACATCCTGCCCACGACGACACACGTTTCTCTTCTCTTTGCATGCCGTGTGGTGTGACAATGGCGGCTATTAAATAGTTCAACACAGTCTATTGCGCACAAGACCCGATTTATCGGTTCGGTCCATCCTGTTCGTGACTCCAAAAATGGAGCACCCGCCAGGGCCGTGGGGAAACTCTGTACCGGGCCGGTTCTTAAAGGGATGTATCACGGCAGCAGTGACCTGGTCTGTGGCCTTGGGCGTCCAATGAAAATGATGATAAAAGAGGGAAATAAAGTTTATGGGGGATAGTTCGTGACGCCACCCGTGGTGTTCGGTCAATATGGCCGACGCTGCAGTTCAGATCCACTGGGGCAGTTGGTGACGCAGCAAAGATGTTTCAGCTCTCCACGGGCAGAGCTAGTCCCCAGGGCAGATATTGGTGTTGAGATGATTGTAGTTGTAGTGCAGGGCAAGTGGCGCAAGCCAGCTGCCGCAGACCTTGTCGAGCGATGTCCTCTGAGTCCCCTTGCTCCTATGTGGCTGCCTTTTCAGCAAATGTGTGTGGATGTGGCTGTGGCACATACAGGTACCACAGCCGCCAGCTGGCTAGCTGAGTCTTGTAGTTCTCCATTAGTCTTGTGGGTCAGTTCCCCACTGCGACCTGGTCCCTTCACCTGGGGATGGCCAGCGTGGATGAGTGCCCCACAGGTGGATTTCTCACTACACGTGCCCCTAGGACCCCTTCTTTCTCTCTCACTTTCTGCAAGTTCTCTCTCTCTCTCTGTCTTCTGGTGCTAGGATGAGCTCCTCACTGCTCAAGTCTCAGCTCCAACCAACCCTCTAACTAATTCCTCCCTCTTGTTTCCATGACATCTCTACTCTCTCCACCCACACCCTCTACCTAGTAACCCTCTCCAGACTGGGATGAGGCCATCCTCCCATAGGGTACGCCCAGGTGCCCTGACTGGAGCGGTGAGGTGTTGGATGCTGGTGTTAGAGTCCTGGGTAGTGCTGCTTCCTTACCTGAGTGGGATACCACACCTCTGGCTGACCTGCAATACCTCTGTGGTGACTGGACCCTCAGGAGCGCCACATTTACAACCCGTGATACTGTAGATAATCTCCCTGGACTTGGATGGAAGAGAAAAAATTATGAAAGGTTACGACACAGAATAATCCAGATGGTGGATAAGTGGCCCCAACCAAGGTCCAAAGAAATTCAAGCTGTCCTACAGGCTCGGGGTGCATCAGTGTCAGCGTGAACTATCCGTCGACATTTGAATTAAATGGAACGCTATGGCAGGAGTCCCAGGAGGACCCCACTGGTGACAGAGACATCAAAAGCTAGACTGCAGTTTGCCAAAATGTTCGTAAGCCAAAATCTTTCTGGGAAAGTGTCTAGTGGACTGATGAGACTAAGGCTACTTTCACACTAGCGTTGTTTGCTGTACATCGCAATTCGTCGTTTTGGAGAAAAAACGCATCCTGCAAAGTTGCCCGCAGGATGCGTTTTTTCTCCGTAGACTTTCATTAGCGACGCATTGCCACACATCGCATCCGTCGTGCGACAGATGCGTCGTGTTTTGGCGCACCGTTGCCACAAAAAAGTTACATGACTTTTTTTGTGCGCCGAGTCCGCAATTTCCGACAGCGCGGAACTCCACCCCCTCCTCCCCGGACCTTACAATGGGGCAGCAGATGCGTTGTAAAACTGCATCCGCTGTCCCCGTTGATCTATTTTTTCGCAGTTTGCGTCGGTACGTCGGGCCGACGCATGGCGACGGCCCCGTACCGACGCAAGTGTGAAAGTAGCCTAAGATAGAGCTTGATAGTAAAGCGCATAATTCTACTGTTTACCAAAAACAGAATGAGGCCTACAAAGAAAAGAACACTACCCACAGTCAAATATGGTGGAGGTTCAATGATGTTTTGGCGTTGTATTTCTGCCTCTGACATTGGGTGCCTTCACTGTGTGCCAAGGCTTCATGAAATCTGTAGATTACCAATGGATTTTGGTCACAATGTAGTGCCCAGTGTCAAAAAACTGGGTTTGTGACCTAGGTTTTGGGACCTTTTGAGGTTTTTGAGACTGTGCCTTCGAATATGAGACCTGGAGCAGTTTGCAAAAGTAGACTTGTCCAACATTCCATCTGAGAGGTGTAAGAAGCTTGTTAACTGTTATAGGAAGTGATTGATTGCAGTTATTTATTCCAAATGGTGTTCAACCAAATATTATGTGGACGGTGCCAACAATTTTGTATGGCCCAATTTTGGGGTTTTGTGTGAAATTGTGTCCAATTTGCCTTTTTTTATCCGTTTTTTTGTGTTTTCCCAATACACACAAATGAAAACAAACGTGTATAACAAAACATGTGTAAGTGCAATAATTTTTTGGGAGAACTATTTCATTTTCTGGAACAATTTCAAGGGCGCCAACACTTTTGGCCTTGACTGTATAGAGATATTGACATCTTATATAGAGATAGTTATGTCCATGTTCTGTGTCTCATACACTTATTGGTCTCACCTGTACAGTCGTCTTCTTTGCATATACACTAGCACTGATCGCACACACCTCCACATAACAGTGTATATACGTACTCATGATCCTATACACCTATATCACCATTGTATATAAGTATTGATGGCTTATGCACAGTCATCTTATACGTCCATGCAGTCTGATGCGCGTGTGTATATATATATATATATATATATAATGTATGTTCTCTTATACACTTGTAGACATTTTTTTGGCAACCAAAGCAACGCAGAGTATAAAATAAAGGATTTATTAATAAATCATGATCTTCTTGGAGAGTTATGCAATGATGGGGGTAGTGGCACCAAATCTGAGAGCACCTTGATGTAGAGGCAGAGACCCCGATTCCAGTGATATCACTTACTAGGCTCTGTGTTGCTGTTTCAGTAAAATCAGTGTTTTAACAGCAGTAGATTATCACTACAGGACTAGGTGTCTCGTGCCTTCTAGTCCAACCACACCCCCAACACTGATTGGCTGCTTTCTATGTACACTGACAGAAAGCTTCCAATCAGTGGTGTGGGCGGGGTTATACACACCTCAGCATTCCGAGATCTGCAGAGAAAACAGTGACTGTATCAAAATGACAGCAAGCGGCCTACTAAGTGATATATCGTTGGAATCAGGGTCTCAGCTCCTACATTATGCTACTCTCAGATTACATCTTACATCAGATTAAATCTTTTGTTTTTGGTTACTTCCAGATGATTTAGCTGAAGGCTGGGATAATGCCAGTGTATTTCATGGCTACAATACGGACTGTAATGGCCGCCTCCCGAATTGAACTAACAGTCTCCTCTGCTACCGGGCCGGTCTGTATACAGATCATGAAATATGCTCATGTAAACTCGGCTTAATTCATCATTTGTGACTTTTCAAAATGAGGCAAAGTTTTTTTGCACAAATGTTTTCCGTGACCCGAGTGTAATAAAAATTCTGCTGAACTTTGTTTTGGTGGCAGTTTAAGACTAATGTGTGATATTTTAAGGAAACAAGACTTTTGGGTCTAAAAAAAAGTACAAAAAAATAGGTCAAAGACAAAAATTTTTTTTAAATTTTGTGCAAAATTCAACATTTTGTAGAATTTGAAACGCAAAAATGGAATCAAAGATCGCACGATAAAGGAGAAAACCAGATGATGGTTCGGCCAATTAAAGGGGTTGTCTATTGATGGTCTGTCCTTACGGCTCAATCTTACACGCCGGCCAGTCCGTGCACCGATTTATTAATCCAAATAAGAGTGCACCTACTTGGATGAATTTGACGCAAAATTCACCAGTGTGAAAAGAAAGATAAAAGAAAAAAAAATTACTTAAAAAAATGCAAAGTGTAATGTAAATTAAGAATTCTATGCAGCCCCGGAGGAGAAGGAGCGGCCCGGCTCTGCTACATCTGTGTCTATTCCAGAGCTGACTTTCGCTTTTGCTTCTTCCTTTCCTCCAGTGATCTGATTGACACACAACACATCCTATGTGGTCGGGCACAATGCACACACCCAGCCAATGTTTTGGAGGGAGCTGGAGGCAGAGCCTGAGTAACTTCCTCAATGCAGAACTTAGCAGGAAGGAAAAGCCACAAAGTGAGGGCTAAGAATGAAGAGCAATGCAGACAGGCAGCGGCTTTACCAGGACTACATCGCCCACTATGAGTCCACGAGCCACGAAGGCAATGTGGCATTGTGTGACCCTCCGCTGCGGTGCAGGGGCGACGCTCACCAGTGCAAGGGCGACGCTCACCAGTGCAACTGCCCTGCAGCCCTGGGGGAAAACTACTCCCAGCTCATTAGACAGAACTTACAGAGCAAAAAGCTGGAGCATAAGGTGGAAGCGCTGAAGCAGATGATGAAGGGGTTCGCAATCCTGGAGCTTATCTGTGTCAACTTATTTCTCTTTCCATGGAGGAAAGAGATCAGGACACTGAAGGTAGGAAAAGCGTGGAAGAGGAGGCGAAACCAAGGGGAAGCGCAGGGGAGGCGGAAAAAAAGGGAATGCGCAGGGGAGGAGAAACAAGAGGAAGCGCAGGGGAGGAGAAACAAGGGGAAGCGCAGGAGAGGAGAAACAAGGGGAAGCGCAGGGGAGGAGAAACAAGGGGAAGCGCAGGGGAGGAGAAACAAGGGGAATCGCAGGGGAGGAGAAACAAGGGGAAGCGCAGGGGAGGAGAAACAAGGGGAAGCGCAGGGGAGGAGAAACAAGGGGAATGCGCAGGGGAGGAGAAACAAGAGGAAGCGCAGGGGAGGAGAAACAAGGGGAAGCGCAGGGGAGGAGAAACAAGGGGAAGCGCAGGGGAGGAGAAACAAGGGGAAGCGCAGGGGAGGAGAAACAAGGGGAATCGCAGGGGAGGAGAAACAAGGGGAAGCGCAGGGGAGGCAAAAAAAAGGGAAAGCGCAGGGGAGGCGTAACACAGGGGGCAGCAATGAGAAGGGGAGGGAAAGAGTAAGGGAGGGAAAGCACAGGGGGAGGCAATGAGCAGGGAAGGAAAGAGCAGGAGAAGCAAAGTGCATTGGAGGCAAAGCATAGGGGAGGTGAAGCGCAGGGGGAAGGAAAGAGCAGGGTGAGGTGCAGCACAGGGGGAGGGGAAGAGTACTGGAGGTAAAGCACAGGGGGAGGAAAGAGCAGGGGGGATGGCAAAGCACAGGGGGGAGGGAAAGCTGTAGGGATAGAGATCCTTTGTAAGTCGAGTTTACAAAACACTGAATACAGGAAGAGGTGATGACCTCACAGGAGGAAGGAAAGCTGCAGATTTATCATAGAAACTAAAGGTCACCTGTGTTACAATGCAAAATAAAAGATGTCAGTGAATTATCATATTTTAGAGGGCTGGTAACATTAAAAAAATGCACTGCATTATTTTTTTGCCTTTTTTTATTGCCTTTATGTCTTTACCTATTGGTTGACTTTACTTGCAGACTCTTTCTCTGCATTGTCTCTTTTTCTCTGTAGTGGTTTATATTTGCAGTGGCTCTTTTTTTCTGCAGCTGTTCTCTTTGCAGTGGCTCTTTTTCTCTGCAGTGGTTCTTTCACTGCAGTTGCTCTTTTTCTCTGTAGTGGCTGATTTCTGCAGCGGCTCTTTTTCTCTACGGAGACTCTTTCTCTGCAGCGGCTTTTTGTCTGTAGTGGCTTATTTTCTGCAGTGTCCCATTTTCTCTGCAGTGCCTCCTTTTCTCAGCAGTGGCTTTCTTTCTCAGCAGTGGCTTTCTTTGTCAGTAGTGACTCTTTTTCTTTGCAGTGGCTTTCTTTCTCAGTAGTGACTCTTTCTTAGCAGTGACTCTTTTTCTCAGCAGTGGCTTTTTCTCAGCAGTGGCTTTCTTTCTCAGTAGTGGCTCTTTTTCTCAGCAGTGGCTTTCTTTCTCAGTAGTGGCTTTCTTTCTCAGTAGTGGCTCTTTTTGTTTGCAGTGGCTCTTTTTCTCAGCAGTGGCTTTCTTTCTCAGTAGTGGCTCTTTTTGTTTGCAGTGGATCTTTTTCTCTGCAGTGGCTTTCTTTCTCAGTAGTGGCTCTTTTTGTTTGCAGTGGATCTTTTTCTCTGCAGTGGCTTTCTTTCTCAGTAGTGGCTCTTTTTGTTTGCAGTGGCTTTTTCTCTGCAGTGGGCTTTTTGTTTGCAGTGGCTCGTTTTCTCTGCAGTGGTCTCTTTTTCCCTGTAGTAGGAGTAGAAACAAGCATACATGGTGCAAGTCCATTCAATGTTGATAGGGCTGGCGAACAGACGAGTGATGGCGTTGAAGGGACCTGCATCATGTGGCATGAACAGAATAATTGGGACCCTCCACTTCTACACCCCAAGCAATCAGGCATTTCCCATCATGCCTAGGTGGCCATTATAGCTCCCAAATAGGTGGTCGCCTAGCTTTCCCTAGTTGTGCACATGTGATACATCCAGTTGGTTTCCTTTTATGTTTATTTTTTGCTATAATATTTTATGTTTTTGTTTTTACAGAAATTTACTGGAACTTTTGTCTATTTTATTCAACCTGCCATCCCAGAAGATGCCATCAGGCAGATCCTCCAACGAGTGGGTTACTCGATAGTGTCCAAAACGGAATATACGATCAGAGGCAAGATAAATAGTGAAGAAGCCAAGCAGACGGCCTTTGACTTGTATCTGTCGAGAATTCAATGTGACGATATGCTTTGGCGCCTCAATGAAGATAAATCTGTCTCCATAAGTCTTTTGGTTCATGGGCCTGGCCATGAAGCAAAACATGGAAGTGATCCTACTGGCCAAACTGGTAAAGATACCAGAGAACCTGAAGAAATACAAAATTTAGATCTTAAAAGCAACCACTCCAGTAATGAAGACCCTATAAAAGCCGTGGAGATGACCATAACCAGTACAAGCAGCCAAGACGACGTCTCTGATCTTTCCGAGGAGAAGCCACGTTATTATACCAAGCGCATGGACAGCGATGAGTTCCTCTACAACTACAGTGACCTCAACTTGGCCCAACAGCCAATTTTCCCATTATATATCAAGCCAAAAAAGTGGGTAGCTCCAGTCTCCGAAGAACCAAACTTTGCCAAACCTGATGGATCAGCCAAAAACGAGGGCAGAGACCTTGCCGAGAAGATCACTTATGACCTACAAGGTGACAACATTGACATAACGACGTTTACGGAACAGCTAGACCCTCCGAAATCTCTGGTGTCTAATGAATCCCCGGCTGAAGTCATCGTGCCGACTAAGCAAGAGCGCGTGGTGTCCAAACTAAAGATGCTGAACATATCCGGAGAGTCGTTGACTTACCCTATCGAGGAAACTGTGCCGCCCGATTTGGCAAAATTTTCTGAAAGCAGCGATTTTGGCAAAATTGAGGTCAAGTGGGCATTCCTGACTACTAAGGAGGGCACGGAGAGCTTTGCCAGTCCGATGTCCCCATCTTCTGATTTCTCAATGTTGAATATTTCTGGCAATCCACCGATTTGGACTCCAGGTACCGATAATAGGCTCCGAGAGCCACCCAACTCCACATACATTCCACCACGAGCGCCGGGAAACGAGGGTATGAGACTGCCAAATATCAAAGCAGAGGAAAATCACTTCCAGGTCTCTTCTCCAACCGGAGATGCCCTTCTGGTTAATGAGTATAACATACATGAAGATACCAAGGAGGACTACGTGATGATCACCAAAAAGGACCAACACTGAGTCTGATGGACGGGGCTGCGTACTGTGTATACAGGGAGGTCACTAATGCTATTCAGTAGCGCCGCCTAGTGGTGGGTGAAGAAAGTCAGACTTTTTTTTTTTTTTACTTTTAATTCTTTGCCTGTCGGAGCGAATTCCTGTTCTGAATCAGACTATTGGTAGAAATTTTAGCCAAAGCCAAAACTCAGGGTTTTTCTGAAGAACTCATCATGAGCAGTCAGACATTCTCAACTTTTGAGGTTTTCTTTTTTTTTAAACTTTGTCCAGAATGGAAAGTTATAAAACTTTGCAAATCACCCCAACTTTTCCCCCAGTTAATTTAGATGCATTGATATTGAATCGGACTGATTTGGAGTACAGATGATGGCAGTGATGGGTCAGCTCTTGTCTCCTCCTCTGAAGGTTCTGCTTTTCAGACGTTTCCTACACTTGGGTCACGTTTACACGCTCAGTATTTGGTCAGTATTTTACATCAGTATTTGTAAGCCAAGACCAGTGATACAGGAGCTGAGGTGACCCATCACTGCCATCATCTGTGCTCCATAGGAGAACGTCCTGATATCAGAGCAGCTGTGGGCAGAAAATAGTCTGGAGAAAAGCAGAGGTTTGGAAGCTACTTACATGCTATTTTTTTTTTCTACGGTAATGAAGACCAATCTCCTAATAAAGTGATTTGCAACGTTTCCCTGCTAGACAAAATTATGAAAAATAAAATAAAAAGTTTACTTTTTCAGGTGGATATTTAGATAATCATAACGATATATTATTGACTGTGAAGCATCCTCATTATGTATGTAGCACAATAAATGATCCTTTTCTATGTATATTTGTTTCTTATCAAATCCTGCCAGCTAAAAAAAAACAAAAAAAAAAGTACTAGAAATTCACTAGTATTCTACTCCAGAGCTGCATTCATAATTCTGCTTCTTTGGAAACAAACACATCCCTAACAGTTCATCTGAGCTCCTCCTATATTAATGACTGATAAGTGGCAAAGCTTCCCAGATTTAGGCAGCAATGACAGATTTCAGCTCTGAAGCCAGTAGAATTACGATTTCAGCTCTGCAGGAGTATAATGCATTTACTTTTTTTTTAAGTGGAATATTTCACCATGTAAACTCTATAACTGAAGACTCGTCATATATAACCTTCTACCCTCAGCCGTGTAACTTCATGGTTTGTGGAGGGAGAACCTACATCGGGGGGAATTTAGTTTTTACAGAACTGGGTGAACCGGTTAGTATTTTTTACTGTCCTTTGCTAGGTTTTCATCTTTGGGGTCTTTTTTTGGGGGGGTTGACTCCTAGAGAGGATAGAAGGTCAAAACTAGTGATGAAAAGTTGTCAGAGAGGTCCAAGTTCTACGTAGTTCCTTCGTATCAATGAGTATGAAACTTTTTCAACTTCTTATTAACATACCTAATGGGCTGTATAAGAGACAGATAAGTGACCCTGATGCTGCTGGTCCTAAAGGGAAAATAAGGATGAGTAAATATCCCTTTAAAAGAAAAAAGGGACATTTTCGTTAAATAATACAAAAAGGAAGGGAGAGGAGGGGTGTGCAGCTGCAGATTCCCTCTATCTGCCAGACTGCACAGGGAGATTAGGGGACATATCTGAAAAAATATATATCAATCTGCTCAGCGGACGCAGCTCTACAACATGCTGCCTGCGGATTAATAACGGGACAGGTTCCCTTTAAGGCCGTAGGTCTGAGACATAACCCAATAACACCCTATTACACCCAGTTTTGCTTTATGCTTCTGCTGTAAACTGGCCATCATCACAATGCACTTGCAACAAAAATTTAGAGCACTTTATTATTATTTTTTAATACGGCAACATTGTACAACACAGAAAGGAAAAAATAATGGCTGGACTAAAACAAGGAATAAATAAAAAGATAAAGAAATTACGTTTTACCAAAATGACATATCACTATATTCTCTGTACGCTCAGAAGATGCTGAAGCCAAAGAGATCGACCCTTGGTCCGCGATAGCACTTCCGAGAGAAAGTAGCTGGTCCCCCAAAAATGGTCCGATCCGGGGATCGAGTTAGGTCAACCGTCATGGATAGTCGGCGGCTGTACTGGTGCACCAAGCTGGCAGCTGTGATTGGCTCAGGGATTAGCAGCGCAAAGGTCAGAAAAATAGCTGCCTCCATAATGTGTCCGCAAGAGGAATACGGACAGTGTGTGCACGAGAGAGACGACGTTCTAATGTCAAGCGGCAAGGATCTTCCCGCGATTCTCTTCATAGTGCTGGATCATCTCCTCCATGCTCTTATCTGCGTCAATCACCTAAAAAAAAATCAGAAAAGGGAAAATGACACAAGTACGGAGAATGTGAACCCAGATACCGCAGGAGGAGGTGAGCTGTGATATCACCTATTGTGAATGGTGGATCCTGTGTTATCTACTGTATATAGAGGTGTTATCAGTCATTGTACAGGAGGAGGAGGTGAGCTGTGACATCACCTATTGTGAATGGTGGATCCTGTGTTATCTACTGTATATAGAGGTGTTATCAATCATTGTACAGGAGGAGGAGGAGGTGAGCTGTGACATCACCTATTGTGAATGGTGGATCCTGTGTTATCTACTGTAGATCGAGGTGTTATCAGTCATTGTACAGGAGGAGGAGGTGAGCTGTGACATCACCTATTGTGAATGGTGGATCATGTGTTATCTACTGTATATAGAGGTGTTATCAGTCATTGTACAGGAGGAGGAGGAGGTGAACTGTGACATCACCTATTGTGAATGGTGGATCCTGTGTTATCTACTGTGTATAGAGGTGTTATCAGTCACTGTACAGGAGGAGGAGGTGAGCTGTGACATCACCTATTGTGAATGGTGGATCCTGTGTTATCTACTGTGTATAGAGGTGTTATCAGTCATTGTAGAGGAAGAGGTGAGCTGTGACCACCTATTGTGAACAGTGGATCCTGTGTTATCTACTGTAGATCGAGGTGTTATCAGTCATTGTACAGGAGGAGGAGGTGAGCTGTGACATCACCTATTGTGAACGGTGGATCCTGTGTTATCTACTGTAGATCGAGGTGTTATCAGTCATTGTACAGGAGGAGGAGGTGAGCTGTGACATCACCTATTGTGAACGGTGGATCCTGTGTTATCTACTGTAGATCGAGGTGTTATTAGTCATTGTACAGGAGGAGGAGGTGAGCTGTGACATCACCTATTGTGAATGATGGATCCTGTGTTATCTACTGCATATACGCAAATATGTTTCTGACCCGACTGCGCGTTCCGGAACAAATGCTATCTAATACGTTGTGAACTGAATATAATTGTACCAAACCCTCAGCCGTGAGAAGTACCAGGTTTAAGACTACTTTCAGCCATCTGAATTTGAGCCTGATTTCTCACATTCACTGACAACAATTGGAGCTTTTGCAAATATGAAGGAATCAAAAGGCAACGTAAAGTGCAGAACTTCACTACACAATTAGTTAAGATGTCCCAACTTTTTAAAGGTTTGATCCCTGGGGGAGGGGGTTCAATATCTCTGCTTGCTTTCCTTCTGCCGGAACCTTCATTCGGAGCGTAATAAGCAGAAACACTTACGAGAACCGGCGCTGGCACTGGGAATGAGCTTCGGTCAATCAGCCACTCTTCATAGAGGCCGTGGATGGCGCTCAGATACTCCTGCAAGAGAAAGGCATGCCCGGGCCGGGACTTGTACTCACATCCATGTTTAATAAGAAGCATCTAACACATGAGCACATGGGTCCCCGCGGAGGGGCACAACCTGATCCCCGGCCGACTTCTCCCCTGATCCCCGGCCGACTTCTCCCCTGATCCCCGGCCGACTTCTCCCCTGACCCCCGGCCGACTTCTCCCCTGACCCCCGGCCGACTTCTCCCCTGATCCCCGGCCGACTTCTCCCCTGACCCCCGGCCGACTTCTCCCCTGATCCCCGGCCGACTTCTCCCCTGATCCCCGGCCGACTTCTCCCCTGATCCCCGGCCGACTTCTCCCCTGATCCCCGGCCGACTTCTCCCCTGATGCCCGGCCTACTTCTCCCCTGATGCCCGGCCAACTTCTCCCCTGATCCCCGGCCGACTTCTCCCCTGATTTATGTGCTGACTAAACTGACAGCCCTGCTGGGGACTTTTCTAGGTTCCCAAGAGTGACTGTCCGGAGGTCACACAACCCAGAGATGTGTCGTATCACCGAGAAATTCCAAGTCTTTGAATCCCTTTGATCTTGACAGTGACGATCAAAGGGTTAAATGACCAGGATCAGAGCCATCCCCCGATCCTGGACGCTGGATAAGAAGCCGAGCTTGCAATATAAGCTCCACACTGGGGTCGCCTTCATAGCTGCCGTAAAAAGTTGTGCTTGTGGCTATTAAGGGGTTAAATGGACCTTAAAAGGGTTGTCCATGTAAATGATAGTTGATAACTTATTGATAGTTCGGGTCCGACCTCTCGGGCCTGCATCAGTCGGCAGCGCACCTGCCCGACCGCCGCTCCATTCATTCTCTAAGAAGCTGCCAAGCGCTGGGCTATTCACAGGAGTCACATAGAGAATGAATGGAGCAGCGGTCAGGCATAAAAGTGCCACGTTCTGCTGATCAGTGAGGGTCCTAGCAGTCGGACCCCCACCGTTCAATAAGTTGTCGCTTATCCGCTGAATAGATGATTACTGTACAGCCCCTTTAAACAATGTGCATGCAATTAGGATAAGGCTCTTACCAGTGGGATCACCCTCTCTTCCTCTCTGCACCTCATCTTTAGTCTCTGGTAGCACGTTTCAGGGGATGTGCGCAGATAAACTGTGAAAAAACAAGTTCACATGACGGCATTATTATGCCAAATAGGTGCTGGATTATCAGATATTCCGAATTATCCACTTGTAAGAATAGGAAAAACAAAACAGTATTTCTATTCCTAATTAATTCTCATTTTTCTTTTTTGGGAAAAGGTGTTCCAAAGTGGCCGCCATGACGCTTTACTTACCTATCAGATCAACAGAGAGGTCAATATTCTTTGTGATCCAATTAAACCACTCGGTTAACACCACGTAATCCACTTCAGGCATCTTCCCACTACAAAACAGAGGTGGACGGAGGCGTAAAGGAGGCGTAACAGGTCAGGACCCAATCCATTACTGCTTTTATGCCAGTAATTTAGACAATAAAAAAAGTCTGATAAATCGAGGATTAAACTCTTATGTAAAAAAAGACAAAACCTAAGATAAAAACAAAGTAAATTAATAAAAAATATCAATAGTGCATGAAAATAACAGAGGATTTAGTTAATTCTAATAAAAAAAAAAAGTAAAAGCCATCCAACCACGTCATGGTGACCCTATTCGGGATGGTCCTAACCTACAGGATTAAAACCTTACCATGTATCTAATAACGTAAATGTGAAGAAGGGCCGAGCAGGACCAAAACAGCCGTGCCCCCCGCATACTTTTTAAAAAGTTACCAAACTGTTCTAAAACTTTTTACACCAGTTTAGTAACTTTCTAAAAAGTTGTAATATAACCTTATTGACTAGATGTAAAGATAAGAAGAAGAAAAAAAAAGTGCCAAATTTGTCAAAGCAGATTGTTTTAACTTTTCCGTATAGAGCGAATATGTTAAAGGCCGACTACCCCTTTAAGAAAGAGTTGTTTGGGGTTTTTTTTTGTCTTCTTTTTGAGCCTACCTTTTATAAAGGTTTTCCACAAATATGTACTTTGCGCTATGGATGGACCTCTCCATCATTTTCACCGGAGAGAGCTGCAAAGGAAGACACAGGTAAGAGTCGGGGTGAGGGCGCACAGGTGGGGATCCCCAGGAACGGCAATGTGTATCAGATCGTAGGGGGGTCCGGCCGCTCGGATATCCACTGATCATGAAAACGGGAAACTATTGAGATGATCGGTGAATGTCCCATTGGTGAGACCCCCTCGTAGTGTAACGAGACCTGTTTTCTCGTGCTTCTGGCAACTGAGGGGATCTCTTCGGTCGTAGGATACCGGCAGCCTTACCGAGGGCTTGGTGTGGACATCCAGCATTGTGAGCTGCACGTAGGTCTGCAGCGTTAACCCCCATCTTGTCGGATCCGTGTACATGAGACCCTGAAAAAAGTATAAAGAATACGAACATGGCGGTAATGTAACCGGCACAGGGTATACGACGGCGGTAATATAACCGGCACAGGGTACACAACGGCGGTAATATAACCGGCACAGGGTACACGACGGCGGTAATATAACCGGCACAGGGTATACGACGGCGGTAATATAACCGGCACAGGGTACACGACGGCGGTAATATAACCGGCACAGGGTATACGACGGCGGTAATATAACCGGCACAGGTATAAGAACCTGAGATTGTACGATAACTCACCAGTGGATTGTGGCCTTGGACATCTCTCCATTTTGCAACAGGCTCCGTCATAACCTGAAAAATAAATCAATATATTAAAAAACCGATCGCTAAGCAGAACGACTGCGATTCTCAACGGTACAGAAGACGTCTTCTCCATCTACCTCCTTCTCGGGAGGAGGACAGGGATTCTGTAACCTATCTGCGCCCTGAGTCACAGGGAAAAGAAAGTGGAAAATGGGCAGCGTCACGTGGGCAAATGGCAAGTTAACCATCTACATGCTGCTGACAGTGATTGACAGCAGCGTCTAAACGCTTGATCATCCGTGATCGGAGTTAGCTCTGATCGCTGCTGTCAGGAGGCAGGTGCTGGATGTACAACACACCCTTATGGAGACATACTTTTACATCAGGGTGGGTGAAGGGGTTAATAAACCCGCCCTATAGTACACGAATATATAGGGTGATTACCTCCAGGTTGGCAGTATTGGAGAAATATTCCAGACAGCTGGTTTTTCCACTCGCTATGTTTCCCTCCACACAGATCTGAAAAGGAAGGATCGAAAGGAGACGGACTTTTCTGCAAATTCTGCGATCGCGCTGCGGCATATATACGTATAATATTACAATGGGCGACACTTACCGTGCTTTTGCCTTTGTTTTTCAAACCGTTAACTAGAAAGAAGGAAGAAAAAATAGGATCAAATTAATATCCAATTACAAGAGATTTATTTTTATTTGTATTATTTATTTAGTATTTAATTTTTATTTATCAACTTTGATGTGGCCGTAAAGCAGTTGAGAAGAACTCAGAAAAAGAACTCTCCCTAATTAGTGAGCTCACCGACGGGCCCTCGGTTAACTCATTCTGCAGCCAGCAATATACACAGAGGCTACACAAGGCGAAGGGTCCAACATTTTTAATGACGCTCAATAGTGAAAATCATTTTTTGCACAAAATATATGCATTTAACCCCTTTACGACCTTGGATAGATATGTCCAAGCTAGTCTCCCACACTTTGACGCGGGTTCTGGCCCTGAGCCCGCATCTTTCCCAACGCTTGACAGCTGTCACGTGCCTCTGTAACAGCCGCGGGTGGAGGTGCGCCATTCTACATATGCGGTACAATGAAATCATTGTTATTAAAGGGTTAATGTAAACTACAGCGAGCAGGTCGGCCTCCTGTGACAGGATGTTCGGCTCCTGACCGCAAGGCGAGATTAACCGTCGCTGTGGGGGAGGCGGTACATGCAGATATAAAAGGGGCACCGCGGTATAACAACATGGCGCGGAAACAGACAACCCCTTTAAATAGTCATTTTCCATATGCTTTGTTTTGTTACATCCTTTTAAAGGGGAAGTTGGGTGACAACCAATATGTCAACCATAACATCATCCACAGAGGTTGTCACCCAAATCTTCATACTGTACAGTGATAGGTCTGCGACAGGGTACCAATGTATATATATATATATATATACTAGATTGTGGCCCGATTCTAACGCATCGGGTATTCTAGAATATGCATGTCCCTGTAATATATGGATAATGATGATTCCAGAATTCGCGGCAGACTGTGCCCGTTGCTGATTGGTCGAGGCAACCTTTATGACATCGTCGCCATGGCAACCATTATGACATCATCTTCGCTGTGCCCGTTGCTGATTGGTCGAGGCCGAATCAGAGACGCGGGATGTCTACGTCCTTTATGACATCATCGTCGCTGTGCCCGTTGCTGATTGGTCGAGGCCTGGCGGCCTCGACCAATCAGAGACACGGGATTTCTACTTCGATGCTGTGCCGGTCTCTGATTGGTCGGCCTCGACCAATCAGAGACACGGGATTTCTACTTCGATGCTGTGCCGGTCTCTGATTGGTCGGCCTCGACCAATCAGAGACACGGGATTTCTACTTCGATGCTGTGCCGGTCTCTGATTGGTCGAGGCCTAGCGGCCTCGACCAATCAGAGAGCAGGGATTTCCAGGACAGACAGACGGACAGACAGATGGAAAAACCCTTAGACAATTATATATATATATATATATATATATATATATATATATATATATATATATATATATATATATACCAAAGAAACCAATCAGAATTCTGCTTTCATTTTTGGAAAAGCCTTAGAAAAATGAGAGATAGAATCTGATTGGTTGCTATGGCCAACTGCAGCAAAGCCCATAGCAACCAATGAGCGGCCCTTCTGCTTTCATTTTCCAAAAGGCTTTCACTAAATGAGAGCTGGAATCTGATTGGTTGCTATTGGATAACTGCAGCAAGGCCAATAGTAACCAATGAGCCTTCTGCTTTGATTTTAATTAAAAGGCTTTTGGTAAATGTGACTTGGAACCTGATTGGTTGCGATAGGCAACTACAGCGCTGTCTCTAGTAACCAATCAGATTCCAGTTCTTATTTAGCAAACGTTTTTTGGTGAATGATAGCAGCATTATTATTGGTTGTTATGAGTAATCACGGCGGCTTTACCAGAAGCCATTCCCACTCGTTCTCCTCAGCGGTCAGGATATGCTGGGAGTTGTAGTCCGAGCACAGCCGTATCTGTACATGGCGTGTAGCCGGGATTTACCTTGTCCGTCGCTGTGTAGTAACCGGCTCATGATGGAGCTGCTACCGACTGGCGGACAACGTATCACGGTGAGCAGCCTGCAGCACGCCCGCGCCGCTGCAGAGAGTGACATGCCCGGCGAGGAGGCCTACACATGGCTGCACACATCCGGCTTCTCCATAGACCTCGTCACAGCCGGCGGGGAGGAGACGGGACAGCCCGGCCCAGAGTCACTGCCGGTGCATAGTGTGAGGGGGACGGGAGGCCGCCATGTGCAATGTGAGACCCCGCTCCATCCACCTCTATGGGGGCAGTAATGTGAGACCCCGCTCCATCCACCTCTATG
The DNA here is from genome assembly GCF_032444005.1 of Ranitomeya imitator. Taxonomy (NCBI): domain Eukaryota; kingdom Metazoa; phylum Chordata; class Amphibia; order Anura; family Dendrobatidae; genus Ranitomeya; species Ranitomeya imitator. The sequence goes on from NC_091290.1 coordinate 131,683,276, forward strand.
GGGGCAGTAATGTGTGTGACCCCGCTCCATCCACCTCTATGGGGGCAGTAATGTGTGACCCCGCTCCGTCCACCTGTATGGGGGCAGTAATGTGTGTGACCCCGCTCCATCCACCTCTATGGGGGCAGTAATGTGTGACCCCGCTCCATCCACCTCTATGGGGGCAGTAATGTGTGACCCCGCTCCATCCACCTCTATGGGGGCAGTAATGTGAGACCCCGCTCCATCCACCTGTATGGGGGCAGTAATGTGTGTGACCCCGCTCCATCCACCTCTATGGGGGCAGTAATGTGTGACCCCACTCCATCCACCTCTATGGGGGCAGTAATGTGTGACCCCACTCCATCCACCTCTATGGGGGCAGTAATGTGTGACCCCGCTCCATCCACCTCTATGGGGGCAGTAATGTGAGACCCCGCTCCATCCACCTGTATGGGGGCAGTAATGTGTGTGACCCCGCTCCATCCACCTCTATGGGGGCAGTAATGTGTGACCCCACTCCATCCACCTCTATGGGGGCAGTAATGTGTGACCCCACTCCATCCACCTCTATGGGGGCAGTAATGTGTGACCCCGCTCCATCCACCTGTATGGGAGCAGTAATGTGTGACCCCACTCCATCCACCTCTATGGGGGCAGTAATGTGTGACCCCGCTCCATCCACCTGTATGGGAGCAGTAATGTGTGACCCCACTCCATCCACCTCTATGGGGGCAGTAATGTGTGACCCCCACTCCATCCACCTCTATGGGCGCAGTAATGTGTGACCCCGCTCCGTCCACCTCTATGGGCGCAGTAATGTGTGACCCCGCTCCGTCCACCTCTATGGTGGCAGTAATGTGTGACTCTGCTCCGTCCACCTCTATGGGGGCAGTAATGTGTGACTCTGCTCCGTCCACCTCTATGGGGGCAGTAATGTGTGACCCCGCTCTGTCCACATCTATGGGAGCAGTGATGTAATGTGTAACCCCGCTCTGTCCACTTCTATGTGAGCTGTGGTGTAATATGTGACCTCGCTCCATCCACTTCTATGGGAGCACACACAAGTATGCATGCAGCTTTACATAGCAAGGATACAGAATGGTAACAGCCAGAACCAGAGTCCCTTCTTCTTCACATGTAATTCATAGTTTCGCCACTAGATGTCTCAATAACCAAAAGAATAGTAATCCGGATAACGGTTCTTATTACCAGGCCTGGACACAGTCTCCCTCTACAGGTCAGGGCTGGGACTGCTGCTCGGAATCTGCAATCTCCTGCACTAAGGCCTGGTGTGCTGCCAGATGGTGCACGCTTAGGGTACTTTTACACTAGCGTTTTTTTAAATCCGTCACAATGCGTCGTTTTGCAGAAAAAACGCATCCTGCAAAAGTGCTTGCAGGATGCGTTTTTTCACCATAGACTTCTATTGACGACGCATTTGCGACGGATTGGCACACTTCGCATTCGTCTTGCGACGGATGCGTCGTGCTTTGGCGGACCGTCGGGAGAAAAAAAACCCTACATGTAACGTTTTTTTCTCCCGACGGACCGCTTTTTCCGACTGCGCATGTGCGGCCGGAACTCCGCCCCCACCTCCCCGCACCTCACAATGGGGCAGCGGATTCGCCGGAGAATCCGACGCTAGTGTGAAAGAAGCCTTAGTGTCCCATAAAAAGCAGGGACCTGTGATTAACACTTCAGGAACCATTCAATGGCATCATTGCTCCTGTAGCCGATGTGCCGCAGTGACCCATCCTGTAATAATCTAGAACGATCCTCTTCACCCACAACCCTTGTCAGGAAGCTCCTGCTAGAAGCCTCCACAGCCCCGGAGATGAATATTCCGGGCCCCTCCTCGCCCTCTGTCTGTTCCTCTTTTCTTATTGGCAGCGAAATGAAGTTCGGCTGCAAAATGCTGAGTCCACAACAACGTCAGGAACCAGAAGTGTGGGCGCTGCTCTCCGGCTTATACGGACTGGTCCGGCCGGGTCACATTGGACCCATGTGGTTCAGATGTTTCTTTTTTCTGGAATGGAATCTTAGGGCTTGTTTCCACTTGCGAGGAAAATGGATGAGTGCAATCCGATAAAAAATCGGATTGCACTCGGACCAATGTTATTCAATAGGTGACATTCCATTTGCGATTTTTTTTCTCATCCGAAATCGGACTGAGAAAAATCTGTGTCGGCTGAGAAAAAAATCGCAGCATGCTGCGTATTGCTGCGATTCTCGGACGAGACTCGCCAATGCAAGTCAATGGGTGCGAGAAGAAAAACGCACAGCACTCGCACCATCCATACTCCATCCGTTTTTTATGGATACCTTACCATTCTGTGGCACAGAACACTGTAAATAGTCCTGTAAATGACTGTATAGAAATAGTTGCAGAGAAAAAAAACGGATTGCATACGGATGTAAAACGGATGGTGCGATTAAAAAATCGCATTGAACTCGCATCACAAACGCATACTTTTCATCCGTTTTTTCGGTCCAGATTACAGACCGATTTGTCTATCACAAGTGGAAATGAGCCCTAAGGACTTGTTTTCACTTGCGAGGAACACGTCCGTGTCTCTCATGTGGAAACGAAGCTCTGGCGCCGGCACTGTGGAGCGGAGCGTGCGGCTCCATGTGTTCCTATGCGGCCGCACGCTCCGCTCCGGAGTGCCGGCGCCAGAGCTTTGTTTCCACATGAGAGACACGGACGTGTTCCTCGCAAGTGAAAACAAGCCCTTATACGGATCATCGTCCGATCTTTACGGACACCTAAGAAGCCGCGTCCGGTTTTCTCCGTCTGATGTTCCGTCAATGTAGAAATCCAGGTGGACGTCACATATTTTTTTTCCAGTAATCATCTCTTCAATTCTTCAAGCTTTTGTGTTTGGGGGAAAAAAATGTTCCCTGGATGGAAGGAGAGCAGAATAGTGAAGTGTCACCGAACAGCAGATATCTGTCTATTTATTGCCATAAATCCCCCCAGTGACTGAACAGAGGGCTCCAGTCCTGCAATGCTAGCTGGTACTGTCCCCCCCAGCTTTCCCAGACTCCTGCACGGCAGCTGTAGGGCCCCTGTGTGACCGGGGTGCGCACAGGATGTGGCTCCGGCAGTGCGGGGGTTAAGGCCGCTCACACTCAGGCACTTCTTTCTTTTGCACATTTCCGCATTGTCAGTTTCCGCTCCCCCCCCCTCTCCCCTTCCCAAAAAGACAAAACTCCTGCCCCGCACACAGCATGGACGAGCCGGAGCGTGCAGAGCCCCCCGCAGCCGCCCGGAGCCCCCTCATCCCCGGCAGGGAGTTCCTGGCATCACGGAAGGGACAACTGCTGCTGGGGGAGTGGGTGAGTGCAGGACCCCCAGCATCATCCATCATAATAATCACCCCATTATCATCATCCATCATGATAACCACCCCCATCATCATCATCCATCATCACCCCCCTCATCATCATTATCATCCTCTCTCATCATCATCATTCCCCATCATCATCATCCACCCTCAGCATCATCATCCATCATAATAATCACCCCCATCATCTCCCTTATCATCATCATCCTCTCTCATCATCATTCCCCATCATCATCATCCACCCTCAGCATCACCCCTCATCATCATCATCCATCATAATAATCACCCCCATCATCCCCCTTATCATCATCATCCTCTCTCATCATCATCCTCCCTCATTATCATCATCATCCACCCTCATCACCCCTCATCATCATCATTCCCCATCATCATCCACCCTCATCATGCATCATCACCCCCTCATCATCATCCTCTTTCATCATCATCATTCCCCATCATCATCATCCACCCTCAGCATCACCCCTCATCATCATCATCCATCATAATAATCACCCCCATCTTCCATCATCATCCCCCTTATCATCATCAACCCCCTCATCATCATCATTCCCCATCATCATCCACCCTCATCATCATCATCATAATCATCCACCCTCAGCATCACCCCTCATCATCATCCATCATAATAATCACCCCCATCTTCCATCATCATCCCCCTTATCATCATCAACCCCCTCATCATCATCATCCTCCCTCATTATCATCATCCACCCTCATCATCCACCCTCAGCATCACCCCTCATCATTATGATTATCATTCCCCTCATCATCATCTCCCTCATTATAATTATCATCACCCCTCTCATCACCATCATCATTCTCCCTCATCACATCATCATCCTGCCACCTCTGCGCACTGCCACCTACCCCTGTTGCCCAGTGCAGGCTGCTGCAGTTATGGATGATGATGGGTGATGAAGCTTCCATTACTTTATGTGTATTTTGCCCCAACCTGAGGCCTTTCCCACAGTCTCCTAATGATGTGTTACTTATTGCTGCCCATCATTCATATTGTGCCTTGCGGCCTCCTGGATCTGTGTGTGCGGACCCCTAATGTGGCATCTTGTGTTCTCATTGTACAGGGGGCACTGGTACAGGGTCCGCGTGGCTTCAGGGGGAGTATTTTTTTTTATGTTTTGATCCACTTGCCTCCAAAAGCAAAAAAAAAAAAACCCTCAGTGTGAACCTGTCCTAATTGGGAATTGAGAGCGATTTTGTGAATAACTGCAGGAAAATAAGCAGCTCCTGCTTCACGAAAACCAGCCACACCAAGAAACATCGAGAAACATTGCTCCATGGGAAATCCAATTCTAACACAGACGGCATATGTACCCAAAATCCGCTCATCAGCCTCTTTACACGGCCATTTCTCACATTTGTTTTCTGTGTTTTTCCTGCTTGGCTTTTTTTTTTTTTTCGCTGTCCGATTCTCCTCCCAAAAATGGGGACTCATCCTGCATATAGGAGGCTATGTGGGGGCTCATCCTGCATATAGGAGGCTATGTGGGGGCTCATCCTGCATATTGGAGGCTATGTGGGGGCTGATCCTGCATATTGGAGGCTATGTGGGGGCTCATCCTGTGTATAGGAGGCTATGTGGGGGCTCATCCTGTATATTGGAGGCTATGTGGGGGCACATCCTGTATATAAGAGGCTATGTGGGGGCTCATCCTGCATATTGGAGGCTATGTGGGGGCTCATCCTGTGTATAGGAGGCTATGTGGGGGCTCATACTGTATATTGGAGGCTATGTGGAGGCTCATCCTGTGTATAGGAGGCTATGTGGGGGCTCATCCTGTATATTGGAGGCTATGTGGGGGCTCATGCTGTATATTGGAGGCTATGTGGGGGCTTATCCTGTATATTGGAGGCTATGTGGGGGCTCATGCTGTATATTGGAGGCTATGTGGGGGCTCATGCTGTATATTGGAGGCTATGTGGGGGCTCATGCTGTATATTGAAGGCTATGTGGGGGCTCATGTTGTATATAGGAGGCTATGTGGGAACTAACACTGTGTATAGGAGGCTATGTGGGGGCTCATCCTGTGTATAGGAGGCTATGTGGGGGCTCATACTGTATATTGGAGGCTATGTGGGGGCTCATGCTGTATATTGAAGGCTATGTGGGGGCACATGCTGTATATAGGAGGCTATGTGGGGGCTCATCCTGTATATTGGAGGCTATGTGGGGGCTCATGCTGTATATTGGAGGCTATCTGGGGGCTCATGTTGTATATAGGAGGCTATGTGGGGCTCATCCTGTGTATAGGAGGCTATGTGGGGGCTCATACTGTATATTGGAGGCTATGTGGGGGCTTGTCCTGTGTATGGGAGGCTATGTGGGGGCTCATCCTGTATATTGGAGGCTATGTGGGGGCTCATACTGTATATTGGAGGCTATGTGGGGGCTCATGCTGTATATTGGAGGCTATGTGGGGGCTCATCCTGTATATTGGAGGCAATGTGGGGGCTCATGCTGTATATTGAAGGCTATGTGGGGGCTCATGCTGTATATTGAAGGCTATGTAGGGGTTAAAACTGTATATTGGAGGCTATGTGGAGGCTCATGCTGTATATAGGAGGATATGTGGGGGCACATGCTGTATATAGGAGGCTATGTGGGGGCTAAAACTGCATATTGGAGGCTATGTGGAGGCTCATGCTGTATATAGGAGGCTATGTGGGGGCACATGCTGTATATAGGAGGCTATGTGGGGGCTCATCCTGTATATTGGAGGCTATGTGGGGGCTCATGCTGTATATTGAAGGCTATGTGGGGGCTCATGCTGTATATTGAAGGCTATGTGGGGGCTAAAACTGTATATTGGAGGCTATATGGGGGCTCATCCTTTATATTGGAGGCTATGTGGGGGCTCATGCTGTATATAGGAGGCTATGTGGGGGCTCATCCTGTATATTGAAGGCTATGTGGGGGTTCATGCTGTATATTGGAGGCTATGTGGGGGCTCATGCTGTATATTGGAGGCTATGTGGGGGCTTATCCTGTATATTGGAGGCTATGTGGGGGCTCATGCTGTATATTGGAGGCTATGTGGGGGCTCATGCTGTATATTGGAGGCTATGTGGGGGCTTATCCTGTATATTGGAGGCTATGTGGGGGCTCATGCTGTATATTGAAGGCTATGTGGGGGCTCATGTTGTATATAGGAGGCTATGTGGGAACTAACACTGTGTATAGGAGGCTATGTGGGGGCTCATCCTGTGTATAGGAGGCTATGTGGGGGCTCATACTGTATATTGGAGGCTATGTGGGGGCTCATGCTGTATATTGAAGGCTATGTGGGGGCACATGCTGTATATAGGAGGCTATGTGGGGGCTCATCCTGTATATTGGAGGCTATGTGGGGGCTCATGCTGTATATTGAAGGCTATGTGGGGGCTCATGTTGTATATAGGAGGCTATGTGGGGGCTCATCCTGTGTATAGGAGGCTATGTGGGGGCTCATACTGTATATTGGAGGCTATGTGGGGGCTTGTCCTGTGTATGGGAGGCTATGTGGGGGCTCATCCTGTATATTGGAGGCTATGTGGGGGCTCATACTGTATATTGGAGGCTATGTGGGGGCTCATGCTGTATATTGGAGGCTATGTGGGGGCTCATCCTGTATATTGGAGGCAATGTGGGGGCTCATGCTGTATATTGAAGGCTATGTGGGGGCTCATGCTGTATATTGAAGGCTATGTAGGGGTTAAAACTATATTGGAGGCTATGTGGAGGCTCATGCTGTATATAGGAGGCTATGTGGGGGCACATGCTGTATATAGGAGGCTATGTGGGGGCTAAAACTGCATATTGGAGGCTATGTGGAGGCTCATGCTGTATATAGGAGGCTATGTGGGGGCACATGCTGTATATAGGAGGCTATGTGGGGGCTCATCCTGTATATTGGAGGCTATGTGGGGGCTCATGCTGTATATTGAAGGCTATGTGGGGGCTCATGCTGTATATTGAAGGCTATGTGGGGGCTAAAACTGTATATTGGAGGCTATGTGGGGGCTCATCCTTTATATTGGAGGCTATGTGGGGGCTCATGCTGTATATAGGAGGCTATGTGGGGGCTCATCCTGTATATTGAAGGCTATGTGGGGGTTCATGCTGTATATTGGAGGCCATGTGGGGGCTCATGCTGTATATAGGAGGCTATGTGGGGGCTAACACTGTGTATAGGAGGCTATGTGGGGGCACATGCTGTATATTGGAGGCTATGTGGGGGCACATGCTGTATATTGGAGGCTATGTGGAGGCTCATGCTGTATATAGGAGGCTATGTGGGGGCTCATCCTGTATATTGAAGGCTATGTGGGGGCTCATGCTGTATATTGGAGGCTATGTGGGGGCTCATGCTGTATATAGGAGGCTATGTGGGGGCTAACACTGTGTATAGGAGGCTATGTGGGGGCACATGCTGTACATTGGAGGCTGTGGGGGGGCACATGCTGTATATGTAAGGCTATGTGGGGGCACATCCTGTATATAAGAGGCTATGTGGGGGCTCATGCTGTATATAGGAGGCTATGTAGGGGCTCATCCTGTATATTGAAGGCTATGTGGGGGCTCATGCTGTATATTGGAGGCTATGTGGGGGCTCATGCTGTATATAGGAGGCTATGTGGGGGCTAACACTGTGTATAGGAGGCTATGTGGGGGCTCATGCTGTATATAGGAAGCTATGTGGGGGCACATGCTGTATATTGGAGGCTATGTGGGGGCTTATGCTGTATATAGGAGGCTATGTGGGGGGCTCATGTTGTATATTGGAGGCTATGTGGGGGCTCATACTGTATACTGGAGGCTATGTGGGGGGCTCCTGCTGTATATAGGGGCATATTATAATTAATAGGTTAATATTTATATTGAGCAGAATTAATTTCAGCCTATTGGTTCGGCCTCCTCAGCAGTGGTGGTCTGTCATGTGGCCTCTTGGGTAAATTAATTGCCCACCGCTGGTCTAAAGGATAGGAGCAGCTGGGAAATGTTGTTTGTTTGTTTGTTTGTTTTTCTTGTTGCATATTAGAAAAATTGACACACTAAATAGCATGGAGGAAAATCGAGTCCAGCACTGATCACACATGCTGTTTTTTTTTCTTTTTATGCAATGGCTGTGTGAATGAAGAGTCCTGGTGTATTACCATCTGCCTGACCTGTATGTCCTGATCACCCTGCAGTGTCCAGTGCTGTCTGCACCTTCTCCCCTCTACGCCCGAGTTCACAGTGTGACCCCACATCTTATATGGACATGTTAGGGTATGTGTCCACGTTCAGGATTTTATGCAGGTCACCTGCGCTGTCATTGCGTTGTTTCTGCAATGTAAGGACGTGCTGCGTTCTGAAAAGACGCGCCGCATGTCCATTTCCGCGGGTCTGCCGCATGCGTCTTTTAATGCATAGTGGAGACGGGATTTCATGAAATCCCCTCCACTATGCTGTAACATCTGGACGCTGCGTTTTTGATGCTGCGGCTCAACGCAGCGACAAAAACGCAGTGTTTCCTGAATGTGGAAACATACCCTTATAGGGGCGGTGCAGGAATACTCATCATGTTCCGCATAATACTCTCCAGGCAGCAGACCATTGCTCTGGCAATTGTACTATCCAGTGTGCATATAAATATTGGATTGTACAGAACAGTGTGCCTGCACCACCCCTTTAAGATCAGACACAAGGATATGCCCGCACTACCTCTTTAAGATCAGACAGAGGAGTATGCCCACACTACCCCTTTAAGAACAGACAGAAGGGCATGTCCGCACTACCTCTTTAAGATCAGACTGAAGAGTATGCCCCATACCCCTTTAAGATCAGATAGAAGAGTATGCCCCATACCCCTTTAAGATCAGACAGAAGAGCCCTTTAAGAAACATGCATAGTTGTGCTGTGCAGCCATTGTCATTCTGGAGAACTGTTCTGAGTGTCTTGCAGTTGCTGTAAGAAGCTCCAGTGATGTCTCCTGTCTTCTCTCTGATCTGTAATCTTCCTTTGTCTCTGCTGCTGCTGCTGCTGAACCTCTTGATCATCCTCGCAGCCACTTAATGCAATCATCATGTGTCCCCAAGAGCTGACTCCTTCCAGATGGAGAATGCATCTTCTCTAGAAGGCCCGAGGGGCATTCGCTAATGAATGGCCGCTCCCTGTCACCGGGTCAGGGAGACACTTCTGCAATATCTGTTGCTTGTTATTCACCAGCCTATCCGTTTCTGGGAAAGCTGGGTGACCTCAGTGCTGGACAGCAGCATGTCCTGCCCCGGCCAGCTGTGGATGAGGTTATGGTGCATGTGCTGGGTGGGTCGCTCTGATCGTCTCCTTCCATCGCCAGCTGAGGGTCTCGTGCTGCGCAGATGATTTCATGTCTACGCCATCGAGCCTAGGAGCGGTGGTCTTGTAGAATCCGAGGTCACACATCATGCTCTGCCGCCCACTCTTATTTCCGCTCTTCTTAGTGTCCTTAAACCACACATGTATACAATATTTTTTTGGGTGGCAATGATCCCTCGTGTGCAATTTTCAATCTTGGGTGGTGTGATAGCGAGATATCTGGGTGGTCAATCACATCATCTGAGCCCACCCAAAGTGGTGACCTACGCTGCCCAGGCATCCCCGTGAAAAATAAATGACTCTTCTGGTGACTTGTGCCTGTTGGGTGTAATTTTAGTTCCCCAAAAAATGTAATTTGCTTTTCGAGTGATGAGTTGATTTGTAGGGGTCACAATTGGTCCTCTCCTTACTTCTCTCCCCATAAGTTGTCCTCCACAAGATCTTCTCTACTCTTGGTTTCTCCATCAAGTTTTCTCCCATGCTTCCCCCAACTTCTGGAACTCCCTACCCCAACATGAGACTCTCCCCTGATCCAGACTTTCAAAAGCAACCTGACCCCCTCTTCTAAAAAGCCTACACCCATCACAGCCCTCGTCAGCAGCGCCCTCTTGCCTTCCGTGCCGGTTTGAGGCACACGTCTATTGCTTCTTCTGCTTTTATCACACATTTTTGGTACATGTTTTACCTCCTTCTGTTCCATTTCCTTCGCAGGTGGTGTCATTGATCACATTCATTTGTTACGTGGCATCGACGGCCGTGGCTCTCATGAGCGTTCCTCTTATAGAATTCCTCTGGGCTCTCTTCACATTCTTTGCTTATTCCACTAAACTAAATAAACAGCTGAAAGGGATTTTCTGGCCACTGCTGGTAAGTGCTCTGACTTCTGGGGCTTTCCATATTGCAGCTTTGTTTCCTAAATCCACTTCTGGTTAACATTAGTGTAACTAAGAGTAGAATATGTTGCATTTTGTTTTTTTCTTCAGGCGATGGCAAGAGGTATGAAATAGTAAAATAGTCGCACGTGATGTTGTCATTGTGCAAGGCTCACAAATATATTGCCTTTAAAGGTGAATGTTCTGTAAGGACATAATACTGTGTGGGGGAATGTACTGTGGGGACATCATACTGTGTGGGGGAATGTACTGTGGGGACATCATACTGTGTGTGGGGGAATGTACTGTGGGGACATCATACTGTGTGTGGGGAATGTGCTGTGGGGACATCATACTGTGTGGGAGGGAATGTACTGTGGGAACATCATACTGTGTGTGGGGGAATGTACTGTGGGGACATCATACTGTGTGGGGGGAATGTACTGTGGGAACATCATACTGTGTGTGGGGAATGTACTGTGGGGACATCATACTGTGTGGGAGGGAATGTACTGTGGGAACATCATACTGTGTGTGGGGGAATGTACTGTGGGGACATCATACTGTGTGGGGGGAATGTACTGTGGGAACATCATACTGTGTGTGGGGGAATGTACTGTGGGGACATCATACTGTGTGGGGAATGTACTGTGGGGACATCATACTGTGTGTGGGGAATGTACTGTGGGAACATCATACTGTGTGTGGGGGAATGTACTGTGGGGACATCATACTGTGTGTGGGGGAATGTACTGTGGGGACATCATACTGTGTGTGGGGGAATGTACTGTGGGGACATCATACTGTGTGTGGGGGAATGTACTGTGGGGACATCATACTGTGTGTGGGGGTAATGTTCTGTGGGGTCATCATACTGTGTGTGGGGGAAATGTTTTGTGGGGACATCATACTGTGTGGGGGAATGTACTGTAGGGACATCATACTGTGTGTGGGGGGAATGTACTGTGGGGACATCATACTCTGTGGGGGGAATGTACTGTGGGGACATCATACTGTGTGTGGGGAATGTACTGTGGGGCATCATACTGTGTGGGGGGAATGTACTGTGGGGACATCATACTGTGTGGAGGGGAATGTACTGTGGGGACATCATACTGTGTGGAGGGGAATGTACTGTGGGGACATCATACTGTGTGTGGGGAATGTACTGTGGGGCATCATACTGTGTGTGGGGGGATGTACTGTTGGGACATCATACTGTGTGGGGGGATTGTACTGTGGGGACATCATACTGTGTGGGGGGGAAATACTGTGGGGACATCATACTGTGTGTGGGGGAATGTACTGTGGGGACATCACACTGTGTGTGAGGGAATGTACTGTGGGGACATCATACTGTGTGTGGAGAATGTACTGTAGGGACATCATACTGTGTGGGGGGAATGTACTGTGGAGACATCATACTGTGTGTGGGGGGAATGTACTGTGGGGACATCATACCGTGTTGGGGAATGTACTGTGGGGACATCACACTGTGTGTGGGGAATGTACTGTGGGGGCATCATACTGTGTTTGGGGGGGATGTTCTGTGGGGACATCATACTGTGTGTGGGGGGATATACTGTGGGGACATCATACTGTGTGTGGGGGAAATGTTTTGTGGGGACATCATACTGTGTGGGGGAATGTACTGTAGGGACATCATACTGTGTGTGGGGGGAATGTACTGTGGGGACATCATACTGTGTGGGGGGAATGTACTGTGGGGACATCATACTGTGTGTGGGGAATGTACTGTGGGGCATCATACTGTGTGGGGGGAATGTACTGTGGGGACATCATACTGTGTGGAGGGGAATGTACTGTGGGGACATCATACTGTGTGGAGGGGAATGTACTGTGGGGACATCATACTGTGTGTGGGGAATGTACTGTGGGGCATCATACTGTGTGTGGGGGGATGTACTGTTGGGACATCATACTGTGTGGGGGGGGAAATACTGTGGGGACATCATACTGTGTGTGGGGGAATGTACTGTGGGGACATCACACTGTGTGTGGGGGAATGTACTGTAGGGACATCATACTGTGTGGGGGGAATGTACTGTGGAGACATCATACTGTGTGTGGGGGGAATGTACTGTGGGGACATCATACCGTGTTGGGGAATGTACTGTGGGGACATCACACTGTGGGGAATGTACTGTGGGGGCATCATACTGTGTTTGGGGGGGATATTCTGTGGGGACATCATACTGTGTGTGGGGGGATATACTGTGGGGACATCATACTGTGTGTGGGGGTAATGTTCTGTGGGGACATCATACTGTGTGGGGGAATGTACTGTGGGGACATCATACTGTGTGTGGGGGGATGTACTGTGAGGACATCATACTGTGTGTGGGGGGGATGTACTGTGGGGACATCATACTGTGTGTGGGGGGGGATGTACTGTGGGGATATCATACTGTGTGTGGGAAATGTATTGTGGAGAAATCATACTGTGTGTGGGGGGATGTACTGTGAGGACATCATACTGTGTGTGGGGGGGATGTACTGTGGGGACATCATACTGTGTGTGGGGGGGGATGTACTGTGGGGACATCATACTGTGTGTGGGGAATGTACTGTGGGGACGCCATACTGTGTGTGGGGGAATGTACTGTAGGAACATCATACTGTGTGTGTGTGGGGGGGGGGGGGGGGGGGGAATGTACTGTGGGGACATCATACTGTGTGTGGGGGGATATACTGTGGGGACATCATACTGTGTGTGTGGGGGTAATGTTCTGTGGGGACATCATACTGTGTGGGGGAATGTACTGTGGGGACATCATACTGTGTGGGGGGGGAATGTACTGTGGGGACATCATACTGTGTGGGGGAATGTACTGTGAAGACATCATACTGTGTGTGGGGGGGGGATGTACTGTGGGGACATCATACTGTGTGTGTGGGGGGGGATGTACTGTGGGGATATCATACTGTGTGTGGGGAATGTATTGTGGAGACATCATACTGTGTGTGGGGAATGTACTGTGGGGACACCATACTGTGTGTGGGGGGGGGGATGTACTGTGGGGATATCATACTGTGTGTGGGGAATGTATTGTGGAGACATCATACTGTGTGTGGGGAATGTACTGTGGGGACACCATACTGTGTGTGGGGGGGGGGATGTACTGTGGGGATATCATACTGTGTGTGGGGAATGTATTGTGGAGACATCATACTGTGTGTGGGGAATGTACTGTGGGGACACCATACTGTGTGTGGGGGAATGTACTGTAGGAACATCATACTGTGTGGGGGAATGTACTGTGGGGAGAATGATCTGTTGGGACATCATACTGTGTGGGGGATGTACTGAAAATGAGAGCAGAAAACCCCTTTAAGATTACCATGGGCCCATTTTGTTAGTAAAAAATGGTGTTCAACCCCGTTAAGAATTTCTATTCCCTGTCAGCAAGGAGATCATGGAAAATTTAAGGAACTAAAATTATACTAGAAATTTGCATTAATCACTATTTTTACTTAAAAAAAAAAAAAAGTATACCATCCCATAAGGCTAGTGTTACACAGCAATTTTGGAGGTGGAAGTGGTGCTGCAGAGCGGCCATGTTTCCTGTGGATGAAACATGAAGATCATAGCAGTGTGTATTCAGGAATCCTCCCCCAATAGATGATGTCAGAGAAGTCACCTTGTTTTCGGGACAGAAGTCTTCTCTATGTTGGACACTGCGATCCCGTGTATGGGATACAATGAATCTGCTCCTGTGATTCCCTGACTCATGGGCCTGGATTGTCTTCACCGCTCCATCTTTGTGTATATAGAGGGTCCGGGTGGGGGGTATATAGAGGTCCCTCCAGACTAAATATTACTGTTACCTTGTGACAGATCTCGAGCTGGTGATTTATGATTCCATTGAATGTTTGGATTACAGCGCATTATCCTACCCCGTGCCCCTGCCCACACGGTGCTGCAATGTAACCGCGCTCTCTGCTCCCTCCTAGGACTTCATCCGCTGCGTCTCTGCTGCCATCATATATTTTGTGATCTCACTAGTGGCCGTGTCAAAATATTCCTGTGCGGCCTCAAAAGCTGCTGCGGTGAGTTCTCACTATTCTCTGGACCGTTGTTGGTTGCCGTTTGTGAAATGTGGGGGTTTAGAGTGATCAAAACCAGTGGGGAGAAATGAGTGAAGGTGACCAAACCCACCGCTTCCATTGTAACACGGTGATATCTGGTCCGGCCTGGGTTTTCTAACTCCAGACTGTTGAGTTCGGGTTGGGAGACCCGCGGTCTATATATCATGGTCTGTACACAGATCGTGTTTTATGGAAATCAGAATTCCCAAAATTATTTCTCAAGGGGGTTCATTTGCTGGGACCCGCCGGTATCTAGAGGTCGAGCAAACACACCTCTGCTCCTTTCATTGTCTATAGGACTGATGGAGAAATCTGAGGGCAGCACACAGCTTTTTCCAGGAGGTGGTGGGCACGACCAACCCCTAAACAGCCCCATACTCCAGACTGATGGAGGACGTCCGATCAGTCGGGTCCCCAGAGATCTGTAACTTATGATTTCTGGTCGTCTTGCAGTATCATGTCATATTCCACTTCTCCCTTGTCCCAGGTTCTTGGATTCATTGCCACCATCGTCTACGCGTTTGACTTCTACATCATCTTTAATGACCTGATCGAATTCCTAAAGAAGGGAGATTCTACAGATGAGGAACCTCCGCGACGGAAGTCAGGCGACGGTACGTACCTTGTGGTGTGACGGTCCAGGCCAACTCCTCTGCACCCCCATAGTATTATCTGAAATCCAGGTACGGGTCTATCCTCGCTGTTTCATGTACATATCAGAGACCTACTGTATGTGATGACGTCCTACACGTCCCTCCGTACAGGCCTACGGTGGCATCATAATGTTTTGGTAACAGTCTGGCTGCTAATTGGAAGTGGAGCCATGGACGCCGGCAGGTAGGTAGAGGTCTGCAGGCCCGTGGTCCAGCGGCTGCTTGACTACGGTCCTGTGAATCTTTTTGCTGAACTCTAGATCCTGTGGTGATGTTGGTGCATACATGAGGAGCCACAAAGTGCCCAGAAGTATGTGTATCATGTAATTAAGAAGAATACGAACAACACAGATATTTCTTGTGCGACCGCCATAATGATCTTTCCCCCGGAGATGGATTTTCTATGGCTTCTCACATATATGTAATTAGACACAGGATGTAAACGGCCGTCGGGGTCCGACCAGGCAATGGGGATACGGTGCTGACATGGAGGCAGATTGCACAGAGCAAAACAGGAAGCATTCAATTATAAGATGAGGTCACGTCGGCGGTCATCGCAGCCCCCGTAGTAGGAGAGCGGCACCATTTATTAACCTGTACTGGCATATAAAGACGGAGGATAAATGGGAGAGGAAATGAAATCCGTGATCTGCAAACATAAAAGAGGATTTAATCCATTTAAAATGGGTTGTATGAAATTATCGAGTCCTTTTTTATTTTGCAGTTTAGCAATGAATATTACGGTATATGTATTGAAAAAAAAATAATAATAATCACTGCTGCTGCATGATCGCATCTGCAATATGTATTAAATTCTCTTATTTAGTCATGTACATTTATTCTGAAAAAAAAAATCTTAAGATGGCGCCAGCACAGTAGCATCTATTGGCAATCCGATACGGTCATGATCCAGGCCGGGCATTGGTATCTGACTCTGGGGTTACCCTGATTTGTCCTGCTGCTTTAGCTGACTTCGCTTGTGTCTGTTCCCTCCTCTTTCCTCGTCCTGATTTAGTGTTCATCTTAGTATTTAGATTCACCGGTCTTTGACTCGGCTTTGATTCTGACCTGACTTCGTCTCTTGCTTCTGGTACTTTGGCTTCTGACTGGTATTGACCCCCTGGCTTCCCTCTGACTCTGTATAGTGTTTTCCCTTTGTACTGCGTTACTCTCTAGGTTCTGACCCGGCTTGTTTGACTTCTCTGCTGCCACCTGGTGGTAGCCTCGCTGCAGGTCTGTTCTGGCCTACATGCTGTCCTCCGTCCACTCTATTGCCATCTAGTGGAGCTTGCACCATCCTGCATAGCTGCAGCGTGACAGATACATGCTACTGCGCAAGCGCCGCCGACACCATTTTGCTAGAGGGATAAAAAAAATGGTGTCCACCAAGATGGCGCCAGCGCAGTAGCATCTATTAGATCGCCGATAGATGCTCCTGTGCCGTCACGCCCAATGCCATTTTGATTTTTTTTTCAGAATTAATGTATATAACTAAAAAGAGTCCCGCATTTTGCTGCATATTTTTATTTTCATAGAACATGAGGGAAACAAGACAAAAGTCAAAAAAAAAAAAAAGAGATGAGAAAGAAAGCCTACAATGACCACTAATCCAATGACTCTTGTGCTCCCTTCCAGATGATGACACAGACTCGGACTCAGATTGATGATTTCCGGGAGATATTTTCCTTCCTGCCCCTGTGGATATTTGTGGTCAACACTGGACCCCACAGACGAGATTACTGTGAAGAGTGAAGGACTTTTCATTGTTACTTTTTTTAATAGAGAAGTTGGATTAAAGGACTAAAGAAGAGGAGGCGTCACATTACACCGAATATAGACCGCTTGTGCCTGCAAACCACAACTCCCAGCAACTTATGAGGTTTTTTTTGTGTGTAGTTTTTCCTGATTTTTGTATTTTAAAGGAGCCATAACTATTGACAATCTTTTTTTTTTTTTTTTTTTTAGAATTACTCAGAGTACAATTATATAAGACCAAGAAAGAGAAAAGAGGCGTTTACTACACATTCTGTTCTCTTCCATGGTCTTACATCATTGTATTCCAAGTTCTGCAGGACTAGGTGTCTCATGCCTTCTGGTCCAACCACGCCCCCGGCACTGATTGGCAGCTTTCTACCAATCAGAGGTGTGGGCGAGGTTCTACACAGCTCAGCATTCTGTGAACACTGAAGCATCATGCTGCTCTCAGATTACATAGCAGAAACCTGCTGATGGATTCCCTTTAAAAAATACACCCTTTACCCTGGACTCTCCTCTACTGGAACAAATAAAGCAGCTGCAGGATTCTTTACAGTACAAGTATAGACTCATTCAGAAAGCCATATAAAAGCCATAATACTGGGAATTCATTTTTTTTTTTCATGTGAACTAAACCAGAAAACCTCTTGATGATCTAAAATTGCAGGCGGTCCAAGTCTGAGGCCGGTTTCATGGTCCGATTATGGAACATAGGTCTCCAGAGCTAAACCTGAGTGCACATGCCTATCAGGAGCCCCTGGGTCGGTCCGTACGTCAGTCAGACCCTAAAACTGACCCTACAGGAACGCTCCTCTGGGTTGTAGTGAAGGGGGCGACGTGCACAGCACGCTCTGTACTATCGTTTTGTGAAAGATCGTGCTGCAAACATGACATGTGACATATCAGCAAGCCTTATTAGAGCCGAAAACGTTATACTTACTGCCATTGTACAGGAAATTATTCTATTTGCACTTGAGTAACTTTGTACAATAAAAAACGCTCACAATTTAACAGATATCCGTTAAATACGACTGAAAATCAGATGGTGAATGTCAGGCTCTAGGACCCAGAAATCGTCTGCGAGCTGTGGATGTCCCTGCAGTGCCTCCGCAGGATACATTAGGTATTGCACTATTTGATTGAAACTAATGGAAACGGTTGAAAACTACTACACCAAGCATGCCCTGGGGAAGCTGGTGGGGATGGGGTGGAAGAACAGAAAACAAAAAAAAATCATGCGTTTGATCTTTTATTACACGTTACAAAAAGAAACTCCAGTCTCCATATTGTACCAGCACACGAGAAAAGGAACACGCATCCAGTCTTACAATAATACACAAGTATCGGATGATTGACAAGTGCACATCGATACGAAAAAGGCACACGAGGTGAGACGGATTCGCCAAAACCAAACAAAAAATGGAGAATAGAACAAAAAAAAAAGCAAAGGCGTACACAAAGCGTAATGGTTACATCCAAGAGACACGTACCGTTATACAAAAACCTAGATTACAAAATATGATATATAAGCACCATGGAAAATGCTCGTGTGTCGGCTCTTATTATACACGGGATGCAGCGGGCCGATAGGGGGCGCCGTTCTTTTCTCTTTGTTGGATGGAAAGTTTTGTGTTTGATGTGAAAAATTACAATGAAACAATCGGATTTACACCAACGATGTCACAACTTCAAGAAGCGTCACAGTTATGCACAAAAAAGAAGATTTTCTCTAAATTATAAAGGTCCATTTAATGAACTACACGGATGTGAGTGAGAATTATTACAGGCAGTAGGAGCGCACTGCTCACCTGGCTTCCTGTTTGCCAGAGTTACGGTGCGCTCCCGATGAGTGATGGTTTGAACTGGTGGTATAGCTGAGCGCTCTCTGATGCTTCTAACTTTGGGGAATGAACTACACGGATGTGAGTGACCACTATTACAGGCAGTAGGAGCGCACTGCTGACCTGGCTTCCTGTTTGCTGGAGTGACGGTGCGCTCCCGATGAGTGATGGTTTGTACTGGTGGTATAGCTGAGCGCTCTCTGATGCTTCTAACTTTGGGGAATGAACTACACGGATGTGAGTGACCACTATTACAGGCAGTAGGAGCGCACTGCTGACCTGGCTTGCTGTTTGCCGGAGTGACGGTGCACTCCCAATGAGTGATGGTTCGAACCGGTGGTATAGGTGAGCGCTCTCTGATGCTTCTGACTTTAGGGGGGTCGCAGGGATATGGAAGCAGGCCGGATGGGGCAGTACGTACAGCTTCAGAGCAGCGCTTTCAGGCTCTATAGCAAAGAGCTTGTAAGCGCTGTGCCCCTCGACCAGGAAGCTCAGATTATAATGAATGGGTATGTGACTGCCTACCACGGTTTCTATGAGGCTTATCCGCCTGCAGACTCCTGGACAAACTCCGGGGACCAGTCACAAATTCCACCCTCAATAAGAGGGTACGTTCACGGTGGATTTAGACTTTACGCAGATGGGTGGTCCGTTTTGGCCAATAGACATTTTAAGACTCTTTAATGGGTTGGGCAGAAACTTTCTGCAGACTTTACTCGAGAAACATTGCCTGTAAGCCTACGGATCTCCACCAGGAGGACCAGTACCTCTGTAGAAGACTTCACATATAAAATGGTCCACCGTCATTATCACCGCAGCCGTTATTGCCGTATAGAGGAAAAATAAAACTTTTATATAAAGTTTAAGTAGTGAATATTTGGTCCTATTCACTGAACATCCCAAAACCGTAAGGCTGGGGTTACTCGGCACCTTTGGCCATGACCTACACCAGGAAATGTCATCTCAGAGTCCTGGTCCCTCTAGTTTAGAGAAGATGGAAAACTTTGGGTTTTTCTAGTGTGGAAACTACTTTAGGAAACTCCGTTTTTGGAAGTTTTTTGTGACCCGCACTTACTTATTGGACCTAGGGCGTTATATTTTTTTGAAAACTTGAAGCAGGAGGAAAGAGAAAAATAATGTAGTAAAGCCTGAATCCACGGACCCCTCCTCAATGTCACCCTCTGCCTTATACAAGAATGTATTTTTGTGTTTCGAGATGGTGGGATAAAGTGCGTGGAAGACTGTGGAAAAGCTACGAGTACAGGAAGCAAACACGGTCATAAGGGAATATCCAGATACAAAGTGTACAAGTGCCCCGATCCTCAGCTCCTAAGACTCTCCACGCATTTCAGCCAGTGAGTAGACCAGTCCTGGAGACATCAGGACCACAGACGTCGATGTGGAGTGACGCTGTGGGCCTATCTATGCATAGTGAAAGCCTCGGCCCCATAGAAGAACTCCCACGCGTTTCGGTCAGGTAGTCGACCAGAGATGGAGGTCCATGCATAGTCAATGCCTCAGCCATGACCATCAAGAAGTCACCAGGGACGGTTGGGAAAGGGTGAAGTCAACCACCTTCTACTTCAGCATCTGGCCATATATTTCCCCCCCGCAGGCATTCACGTCACTGGCAGACCCTATATTAAAGGGGCGGCCATGTCTGCTTTACTTTTATCAGTTCCCTGCTTGGGCTCATCTATAGAGTGTAACCTACAGAACGGGGTCCTCCTAAATCTCTCATTCCCCAGGCTGACGCACAATCATAGAGACCCTCGTTCTCAACTGTCAGCCCATGCAAACACGCTGTCAACCTGCAAGACGCTCACTAACTAGATCCTTTACATCATATCCGTCAATGGAGAGTCAGGGGGCCTCCATACAAGGGGGTCTCTGATGCTCAGGTGGGCCGTTAATAGGACAATCCCTTTATAGGAGCGTGAACTGACTATTTGCCTTTATATGATTATGTTTACACAATTACAGCTTCATAAACTGTAAAAAAAAAGTTAATAAATTACATTTCCTACACAAAACCAGATTATAATCAGATACTTCATTTTTAACAAACCTACGACGAGGCAGTATATTAACCCTTCATTCCTAAGGACTTTTTTTTTTAACTTCTTTTTCGGGGGGTGGGGGTGGTCGGTTATTGATCCTTCGGATTACGGTAAATTCCCTTTAAGGAGATAAATAGTGTTAAAATATTGCTTAATAAAATAAAAGCCGTAGTTGTCAGTCCCTAGTGTAATATTGCATATGTATAGCGGCGTCACCTCGCTGTGATCGCCACGTTACTGATATGAATACGAAAGACGGCGAACAAAGGAGAAAAATACAGGCCATGTAAAGCATCACCAGAAAAATAATTAAACCCCCCCAGAGTGCGAATTAAAAAATTAAAAGGGGGTCATCCAATCTTCCTTCTTCAGGAACGTAACGCTTTCTCTTCCTGCCGAGGGGGAGCGGTGTACTCCTGAAGATTGCAGGCGGTATGATTACACCGCTGTCGGAAGCAGAGCCAGCGTTTGCAAGTGTATGATCCTTGCCTAGGTAACCGACCACCACCGATAAGACTGTCAGGTGGCCGGTAACCTAGGCAACGACTTAAAATTTAAATATATTTCTGTTCTGAAATAGGTAAAATTGCAAAGTGCTTGTAAATACAAAAAGTTGAGACAACCCCCTTTAAGAAATTAACCTTTCATTCTTGTTTCAAATTAAGGTTCGCATGTCCCCATGATAACACCTCCTGTTTTGTTTCGTTAGCCTTTAGCTAGCCTCTAGCCAAGCAGAAGCCACTGGGGCTAGCCTCTAGCCAAGCAGGAGCCACCAGGACTAGCCTCTAACCAAGCAGGGGCCACTAGGGCTAGCCTCTAGCCAATAGAAAGCCACTGGGGCTAGCCTCTAGCCAATAAAAAGCCACTGGGGTAAGCCTCTAGCCAAGCAGGAGCCACCGGGGCTAGCCTCTAGCCAAGCAGGAGCCCCCAGGGCTAGCCTCTAGCCAAGCAGCAGCCACCGGAACTAGCCTCAAGCCAAGCAGGAGCCACTGGGGCTAGCCTCCAGCCAAGCAGGAACCACTGGGGCTAGCCTCTAGCACAGCAGGAGTCACCGGAGCTAGCCTCTAGCCAAGCAGGAGACAATGGGGCTAGCCTCTAGCCAAGCAGGATCCAGTGGGGCTAGCCTCTAGCCAAGCAGGAGCCACTAGGGCTAGCCTCTAGCCAAGCAGGAGCCACTAGGGCTGGCCTCCAGCCAAGCAGGAACCACTGGTGCTAGCCTCTAGCCAAGCAGGAGTCACTGGAGCTAGCCTCTAGCCAAGCAGGATCCAGTGGGGCTAGCCTCTAGCCAAGCAGGATCCAGTGGGGCTAGCCTCTAGCCAAGCAGGAGCCACTGGGGCTAGCCTCTAGCCAAGCAGGAGCCACTGGGGCCAGCCTCCAGCCAAGCAGGAACAACTGGTGCTAGCCTCTAGCCAAGCAGGAGTCACCGGAGCTAGCCTCTAGCCAAGCAGGAGCCAGTGGGGCTAGCCTCTAGCTAAGCAGGAGCCACGGGGGCTAGCCTCTAGCCAAGCAGGAGCCACTGGGGCCAGGCTCTAGCCAAGCAGGAGCCACTGGGGCCAGCCTCTAGCCAAGCAAGAGCCTCTGGAGTTAGCATTTAGCCAAGCAGGAGCCACTGGGGTTAGCCTCTAGCCAAGCAGGAGCCACTGGGGTTAGCCTCTAGCAGAAGCCTTTTACCTTTATTTTTTTTAACGCGTAAATAAATGATGTCCCTATGAGATGGAGCCTCCAGGAAGTTTTGTCATGGGGACACATGCAGAAAAGCTTCTCTTCTTTGCATTTAAGTCCCATTAACTTGAAAACAGGAATGAGAATTTTTTTTTCAGATCCTGTAGTTTCCTTCAATCATCAGAAGAATTATTTAAATTAAGTTAAATATTAAAAACCTTCATTTTTTTTTCACCATTTTTCAGTGCCCTTCTGCGGCTTCAGACTTATTCTCCTTCGGAATGAATGCAATTAATAATCCGCTAAAAAAAAAAAGACCCTAATTATAAATCGCAGGATTAAAAAGTGATCTAATTAAATGATGCAAGACAGAAAAAAAATCTAATCATCTGTCAGAGAGGGAAGAAGAAAGGTACGTGCCACGACCAAGGTCATCACCGTCCCTGGAGATCCGTCGTCTGGTCCCAGGTTTTTGGTCCATGTCAGCACCGTCCATGGCAGGATCCACAGCGTTGGCTTCTCAGGAATGTTACCACCCACCTGCCTTTCTAAACATTAAGACGGGAATGTGATCCCCAAAAAAAATCTTTGTTCCCAAAACACGTCTTCACAAAAGTAGTCCTGCTGCCGAAGGGGGAAAGGAACCACTCAGGACTGAAGCCCCTCTACCGATCAGGTCCCCCGACGGGTTATGCATCCAAACGCTGAATCTCGGGACGGCAGTCTACATCCCGCGACTCGCTGCGTGCCCTCATGTAGTCGCTGGACTGACGCATGTTCTGGGATCTGCTGCCGAATTTCCATTTCCTAAACGCTAAGTAGGTGTTTGCGGAATAGGAGATAGTGGCCAAGAAGCCGAAAACCTGCAAAAAAAAAAACCAACGAAAAAGATGTAGAACGCTGGAGTAATAAGTCACTTTATCAAAAATAAAATCCTAGCGATCAGTGGTGCATCCCAACAGCAAGCGTTCAATTTCTCTGCACTGCCCCCGATGGTGAAATGAAGTATTACACTATTTTCACATAAAGCTAAAGAATTATATATTATATATCAGATCCTCCAAGACAAGAGACGAGGGCCGTAATAATAATCAGCGACGTCTCGGTAGCACTGTAGCCTTGCAGAACATACAAACCATCTGCAAGGAGTTTCTATGGGTTTCCTCCCACATGCCAAAGACTATACTTGTAGGGAATCGAGATTGCAGAAACTTTTAAACATTTTGGAAAATCCTTAAAAAAAAAAAAATAATAATAATTACCAACTGAGCTCAGCTACATCTGCATGTAAGGAATGATTACTCACACGGCCACCAGGTGGCGCTAGAGACCACCGCAAGCTGCACATCTGTCCTCCAGTAACAGAATACTCCCAGAGCCGAGTTAACTCTTAACATACCAAACTCATCAGTGACGGCTCCTATTCCAATTACCAGCTCTCTGATTAATTTGTCATTTGCGTTCTTAGATTGCAGGGTGGGGGGGGACTTAAGGGGTCACTGAAATTACCAGAGCCTACGCTGCACGCCCCGGTGTGTAAATGGTTGCCAAAAAGTTAAGAAAACCTCAATACTGTCATTTCGATCAGGAGGGGGTTAAACCACATTCCTTTTTGTCTTTTTAATGGAAAAAAAAAAACTTCAGAAAAGCGATTTTTTTTTTTTTCTTACCGCTGCAGAAATTTCCGCCCCAGATTTGTGGTTCAGCGATGCCAAAATTACAGAGGCAATGAAGAAAAACAGAGCGCTCAGCCCAGTGTTCACCAGATCCTGAAAAACAGAGAGAAAAAAAAAAAAAAACACACGAAACACAATGAAAGCGAGAAGAGAAACGACGGAAAACGGAGCGAGCCACACGTGGGCAAACGTGGCAGCGGGGAGGGTGCCGGCAGCCGACATGTCTCCTCTCCGTGGTCAAGATGCAAATACTGAAGTCAGCGATCAGGAAACTAATTGCACACGCAGCAATCCCCAGCGCTCAGTGGTCACCCGTTTTTTAAAATGTCACCTTGGGGTCCATTTCTCTATAGATCCAAGTCCAAGATGCCACGGGTAAATGATGACGTCTGATCTTGGACCGCCACCTATTTGCAGAATAGGACTATAGGCATCATAGACCCTTTGCCACTGCACGGAGACTTCCTTAAAATAAGCAACTGCGTGCTTCATTTCAGGCTAGGTGAAATCTCTGAGCAGTGACAAAGGGATAGGAGCTTTCCCCTTTGATCTTGGATCCTGCCTCATTTCCAGAACCGGCCTCTGCATGAGATCAAATGACATTTTCACCTTGGATTCTGCCTCGGCTCTAACCCCCTTTGACACTGTGCGGAAATTTCTCTTTTTGGCAAAAAATAACAAAATAAATGAAGAATTTCAACAGGAAAGAGAGGCATTTATTCTATTTTTGTTTTATTGTGACTCCACCGTTTGAATTGGCTTACTGAACCCAAGTGAAATCTCTGTGCCGTGCCAAAGGGGTCGGAATTCTCTAACCTGCCTTGTTCCAGAAAAAGAAAAAGAGGCAGGATGAAAGATTAGACTCTTCTGATGTGATCACGTGAGAGTTTAATCTTGAATTTTTCCTTGCTTTAGAAACTCTATGGAGACCCCTTTGGCACTACCTGGAGATTGATTTTTTTTATTTTCAAGTTCATAAAACAGTGCAGTCTCACTAACATGGATATGAATGGACCCAAAGGGGTGTAACATTTCTTACAAACACCTTTTCTGTTGATCGTAAGAAATCTTACACCCCTTTGGGTCCATTCATATCCATATTGGTGACACTGCACTGGTTTACACCTTTTTTGTTGATCACCCTCAACTAATGGTATAGGAGATTATGCTGACGACGTTAACCCTTTGACAGTTCTACTTGTGGGGCGATTCCTTGCGGGCAGTGGGGTCCATTGCCTTGTATAGGACTATATGGCGGTAATATGGCTTCCGTATAAACGAGCAGCATGGAATGATAGGGCGGCGGGGAAAACTTATTGCACAAGCAAATCCTTTTCACACGCCATTAAACGCCCTGCGCCTGTTGCCAGCCCTCGCTGCGAGCTCCTGGGTTAAGTTATCTGCGGGAGAGGCCCCGACAGGAAGCCGACACATGCCTTCCATTATCTTCATTAACGGGCCGGGACAATAAATCCCACAGGGCCGCCGCAAAGCGCCAGATTACACCGGGGAGAGAGATGGGGGTCCATGGGTGCGCACCCCAAGAAGCCATATCCTTCCACAGGCGACAGGAATACTTCACAGATGCCTCAGAGCAGGAATCCGAATGCAGCCCACATCACAGGCACAGACAATGAGAATCAAAGGCGGCAGATTTCCCCCGAGACGGCAACCCACTGACGTCCTGCGCAACATCTGGGCCCGCAGCACAGAGGGATTCAGCACGGAGCGCCGAGTCAACAAGTTCAGGGTTTTTGAGGACATTTTACTTCTCTAAAGCAGAACCCCCGACCGCCTGCGCCTTCAGGTGACGGCCCGTGGGGGTCCTATCGATCCTTCGGGTGGGTTAGAAGGTGTTGGAAGTTATCCCCTATCTAACGGATCGGATCGGCGGTGGGACGCGGGAGAGGAGACGTTGCACAGAAGAAGGAATTGACCTTTGGGTTTTTGCCGAGGACTCACCGTCAGGATCCAGTTGATGTGAGGGACTCGTTCATGCAGGGACAGGCTGAACATGAGCAGCAGCACGCCGGTCACCACAAAGGCGCTGCAGCTGACAAACTCGAAGAAATACAAGCCTTCGCACGGCGAGCACTCCATGATCGTCTCAATGCAGATGAAAGCAAGGAGAGCCAGGACCTAGGGCGGCAAAAAAACAGAGGCGGCAAATTAGTGCGGTCACCATCCCTAGAACCAGTCAATAAAATGTCATATGTCTGAGATTACGCGGACCATATGTCCCCATAAACACAGTTATGTAATTCATGATTTTGTTCCCATCCCCCCCTCCACGTATCAGAAAAATAAAATATGGATGGAACAGTAGAAATCATCCACCTTCGTGCTGGCTATAGATAATAGATAGCAAGACTTTCCCCAAGGAGTCTCCATCACAAAGCATTAAAGGGCCTCCGATGACGGAAGCGAGAAGTTAATATTTCCCCTTATGGAGTGTCAGAAAGGATTAAATCCGCAGACTCCCGGCCCACCATCTACCAACGAGCCCGCTAAACAGGGAGCAGCATGAAATCATGCATAAAGTACGGCGAAATGCCGAGTGACTGAGGAGGCGAAATATGGGAATTAGAGGAGCGAACTGCAACTCCCAGCATGCAAGATTTTAACAATTTTCCTCTTCTGAATACTTGATCAGCTCTGTCCCCGGTACCTCCAGCCCAGCAGGGCCGCGAGCACCACCAGGGAGCCGTTCTCAAGGAAACCAATGTGAGGAATCTGGGAACATAATTACGGGTTTCCTTCCTCCTCGGATAATTAATAGACCACACGCTGCAGACCTCAGCGGCTCGCAGAGAACATTTCTAACCCGTCTTCTCTGATGCAGGGACCCAACGTCCTTCCCTCCCTCTGATCCACACTGACAAATGTCATTTATTTTTCAAAGTAGGGATCAATCCATAAGTACCATGCGTATTCATTTCTTCATCGGGGTATTCCCAAAAGGGATCACTTTGGATTCTGGGAATTCCCCCTTAATATTTGTTTATTGAGGTCAAAAATGGTTTACAGAGCTCCAAATCCCCTGCACTGGATTAACAAACAACATTCTGGCTGCCACCACTAGAGGGAGCTTTACTATGGAGAGCAATGTATACGGCATGCAGTGAGCTCCCTCTAGTGGTGGCCGCAAGAAGCCAAAATGTCACTTCTGAATGGAATCAGATCTTTGTAAAGATAAAATATTCTCCATAGGAAGAAGATACAAGAAATAGACAGGTCCGCTCACTCTACACATAGGGCTACCACCGTGTCCTCACAAGAACATCCCTTCATCTGCAGCTTAGATACATCCCGTGACAGGCATCTATTCAGCGACGTAGCCCAGTATGATGCAGATATTGATTGTACTTTTGCCTCTAACGCGATTCGCAGCACGTCGTCTTTTTTAGACTCAGAAGGTTAAATAAGGAGTCTCACTCGATGCCAATGTAAACTCATCTGGGGAGCTTGAAGAAAGGGGTTCTACTTCCCGAGAAGCTACGTCTCCAAGATATACAAAGGATTCATACATAATGAGTCCCCAGACTCGGAGCATTTTCTTACTAAAGGATCACAGGTTAGGAAATTAGGATACATGGAAATGACTATTGCAGAGCTGCAATACCCGATATGGACTAGAGTGGCGCTGTTTCAAGGGAAAAACCTAATGTTATGCAGCTCCTTTAAGAGTTCTAAGAGACATCTTTTTGTAAGTTGGTAAACTATCAATTCCCGGCCAACTAGTCCTGACAACCACATTGCAGAACGGTCAGAAGCAAGTCACAGCTTTGGGATTTTAGTGGTGGTCACGCATTGCATGCATTAACGAGCCTGCCAACCCTATGTGCTGTGTATACAGCAGTCTCAACGTACCCTATGTGCTGTGCATACAGCAGTCTCGGCGTACCCTATGTGCTGTGCATACAGCAATCTCAGCATACCCTATGTGCTGTGTATACAGCAATCTCAGCATACCCTATGTGCTGTGTATACAGCAGTCTCAGCATACCCTATGTGCTGTATATACAGCAGTCTCAGCATACCCTATGTGCTGTATATACAGCAGTCTCAGGATATCCTATGTGCTGTGTATACAGCAGTCTCAGAGTACCCTATGTGCTGTGTATACAGCAGTCTCAAGTACCCTATGTGCTGTATATACAGCAGTCTCAGGATATCCTATGTGCTGTGTATACAGCAGTCTCAGAGTACCCTATGTGCTGTGTATACAGCAGTCTCAAGTACCCTATGTAATGTGTATACAGCAGTCTCAGCGTACCCTATGTGCTGTGTATGCAGCAGTCTCAGCATACCCTATGTGCTGTATATACAACAGTCTCAGCGTACCCTATATGCTGTGCAATCTCAGTGAGACATTTTACTTGGATTTCTATATTTTCTTTATTAGTGATTACAAACCTGGGACTTTGTCAACGATTTAATAAAAGACTCTCCAAGAGGGCTGCTGCATTATGCATCATTATGTGTGGTGGTGGATTTCACAAAAATAACACGAGTCTTTTTTTAATGTATTTAATGCTGTGGCCCTTAGCCCCCCTAAAATTGGGTGATAGACGAAGCTTTGTCCAATAGGTAACACAAGACAGATTTCTCCCTTGTGGAGGAGAGCTCATTTGCATACCATTTTTCCACAAGCCGTGAGATTCCTTACATCAGCTGCCACTTTCCACCAAGGGTGGTCCCGTGGGGTCTCGCAGCAGCTACCCACGCACAAGACATAACACATTGGGCTAAACCTGTCATGTGGACATCGGAGAGAAGAATCCCCCCATTAGTGATCAGGTGATCACCAGCAGCTCCACATTTGGGGGTCTCAGGGGGGTCAGCCACATTACAGCTGCTCCCCGTTTGGATCCAGCCAGGTTCTCATCTTTTGATTCCCACCACCATCATGGGCGTCCAGCGCCCGGACGATGTGGACTATCTGCGGCCCCTGCCCAGGACACAGAATTCGGCACAAGTTTGTTGTGTTGCTTCTGGAGACCAGGGAGCCAGCTCCACATTCCTCCGTCTGGGCCGCTCTTCCCCTCATTAGACCGCAAGCCATTTATTTCTGGAACAGAGGTTTTCCTCCTCCAGCTGCTGCGGAATTAAAGGGCAGACATGTCTATAGCTTAATGCACAGACAGCGACTTCCCGTCACGGGGGTCAGTGACAGTGGTCGGGTGATGGTCACCCCCAAAACTTCGGCTCACCAGCTGTCGTGAAACTACAACTCCCAGCATGTCCTCACACATAGGCAATGTATGGCTCAGTCCTTTCCACCTCAGGTTAGAAATTGAAATCAATGAACAGATTGGTTAGATGTGTTGGGCAGCTATGTCTGTTACTCCTGACCTTCCCGTAGGTGGCGGGAGTCATATTGATGAGTTACCCAGAGATTAGCGCTAAGGCTAGGGTCACATTGCGTTAGTGCAATCCGTTTAGCGCTAGCGGATTGCGCTAACGCAATGTTTTTTATGGGGCCGCGTTCGGGGTCGCGGTAACGTCCCCACTCTCGCAGATCCCTGATCTGCGAGAGCGGGGAACGGACCGCGGGCGCGCCCCGGACGCTGCAAGCAGCGTCTGTGGCGCGCCAGGAATCTCCGGCGCGTCGCTAGCGCGTGCCGAACATGGCACGCGCTAGTGTAGCGCGTTCCCATTAGCGTGAATGGGCGCGTTAACGGCCGCGTTGCACGGCGTTAATTTCGCCGTGCAACGCTGTCCGTTTAACGCGGTCCCATAACGCAATGGGAACCCAGCCTTAGTTAGCATGATGGCGCAGGTGTTAGCACTGCTGGTGTCTTGGGGTCAACTCTGGCTGAGGACAATGAGGTTCCTCCTCTCAGGTGTACTTTAGAAATTGTAGTCAGTGATTGTAATGGTAGCTGCTCTAGTTTTTCCTGACCTTCCCATAAATGCTGAGAGTCATATAGATGATCTGGCCAGAAACAAACTCTCAGGCAGCTCAGTGGTTACCACTAGGGTTGAGCGACTTTTCTTTTTATAGGATCGGGTTCCCGACTTTTTCAAAAGTCGGGTCGAGTGAAATCGGCCTATCCTATAGAAAAGTCGGGGTCGGCCGAAACACGAAACCCAATGCAGTGCATTGGGTTTCTAATGGTTCCCAGGGTCTGAAGGAGAGGAAACTCTCCTTCAGGCCCTGGGATCCATATTTAAGTGTAAAATAAAGAATAAAAATAAAAAATATTGATATACTCACCCTCGGACGCGCCCTGGTTCTCACCGGCAGCCTTCCTTCCTAAGAATGAGCGACTGAAGGACCTTCGATGACACGCGGCTTGTGATTGGTCGCGTGAGCGGTCACATGGGTGGTCACGCGACCAATCACAAGCCGTGACGTCATCTAAGGTCCTTCAGGCGCTGATTCTTAGGAAGGAAGGCTGCGGGTTAGAACCAGGGCACGTCCGAGGGTGAGTATATACCTATTAGGAATATACTCACCCTCGGACGCATCCTTCCTAAGAATTAGCGCCTGAAGGACCTTAGATGACGTCGCGGCTTGTGATTGGTCGCGTGACCGCCCATGTGACCTCTCACGCAACCAATCACAAGCCGCGACGTCATCGAAGGGCCTTCAGGCGCTCATTCTTAGGAAAGAAGGCTGCCGGTGAGAACCAGGGCGCGTCTGAGGGTGAGTATATCAATATTTTTTTATTTTTATTCTTTATTTTACACTTAAATATGAATTCCGATACCGATTCCCGATATCTTAAACATATCGGAACTCGGTATCGGAATTCCGATTCCAGATCAGAAGATCGCCGACCTCATGGCCGACCCCACACAGGGTTCGGGTCGGATGAAACCCGACTTTGCCAAAAGTCGGCGACTTCTGAATCTGGCCGACCCGTTTCGCTCAACCCTAGTTACCACCATTACATTTCAAAGCTTGGGTCCTTAGTTCAATTCTGACTAATACTACCTCTCTGTTGTTCTAGTTTTTCATGATCTTCCCATAGGTGCTGTTAGTAATATCAATGACTTTACTTTGCCAAGCGCTATCTACTGAGCAGCACAGTGGCTCAGTTGAAATCCCTGGTACTTTGCAGCATGGGAGTCCAGGGTTCTAATTCCACCATGGGAAGATGTAACTCTCTAGTTTTTCCTGATCTGCCCATTGGTGCCGGTAGTAATATCAATGACTTTGCCAAAATATATCATCTGAGCAGCACAGTAGCTCAGTGGAAAGCACAGGCGCCTTGCAGCATGGGAGCCCAGGGTTGAAATCCCGCCATGGGAAGTTGCAAATGGACCTGTTCTAGTTTTTCCTGATCTTCCCATTGGTGCTGGTAGTAATATCAATGACTTTGCCAAAGGGTTTATTTCGATCACCACAGTAGCCCAGTGGAAAGCTTATGGCTTACAGCATATGAGTCCAGGGTTCAAATCCCATCATGGGAAACTGCAAATGGACCTGCTGTAGTTTTCCTGATCTTCCTGGTGCTGGTAGTAATATCACTGACTTTGGCAAATGCTATCTTCCGAGCAGCACGGTAGCCCAGTGGAAAAGACTGGTGCTCTGGAGCATGGGAGTCCAGGGTTCTAATCCCACCATGGGAAATTGCAAATGGCCCTGCTTTAGTTTTTCCTGATCTTCCTGGTAGTAATATCAATGACTTTCCAAAGATTGTCTTCTGAGCAGCACGGTAGCACAGTGGAAAGGACTGGTGCTTTGCAGCATGGGTGTCATGGGTTTGAATCCCACCATGGGAGATTGCTAATGGACCTGCTTTAGCTTTTCCTGATCTTCCAAAAACTGCTGGTAGTAATATCAATGACTTCGACAAAGATTATCTTTCGAGCAGCACGGTAGCCCAGTGGAAAGGACTGGTGCTCTGCAGCATGGGAGTCCAGGGTTCTAATCCCACCATGGACGACATCTGCAAGGAGTTTGTATGTTCTCCCCGTGCTCAGATTGTCGGCCTCCCATTCTTGAAAGACATACATGTAAGGGCGAGTGATGGACGTACTGTGGCTAATGATGTGTCTCCTGAGCAGCATCCAGGAGGGCTGCTTGCCTGCCTCCCCCCTTTGGGCAAGTATTCTGATTGGATTAATGTTCTGACACAATTAGCAACATATTGATTTGTATATAAGCAGCTCAGCACAAGCTGAGCTGTGAAAAAGTCTTTTTGGGACTTAGGAAAAATTTTCCCCCTTCTATCCATATCATTT
Organism: Ranitomeya imitator; assembly: GCF_032444005.1. Lineage (NCBI taxonomy): Eukaryota > Metazoa > Chordata > Amphibia > Anura > Dendrobatidae > Ranitomeya > Ranitomeya imitator. The sequence goes on from NC_091290.1 coordinate 131,715,785, forward strand.
CAATAAATTCTCATGTTCCTCCAATCCTCAGAAACACAGGACAGGAGCTGCTTACCCAATAGACACAGGTAACACCACAGCACATCCATTGTATGTCTTTAGAGCATGGGAGGCCGACAATCTGAGCACGGGGAGAACATACAAACTCCTTGCAGATGTCGTCCATGGTGGGATTAGAACCCTGGACTCCCATGCTGCAGAGCACCAGTCCTTTCCACTGGGCTACCGTGCTGCTCAGAAGATAATCCTTGGCAAAGTCATTGATATTACTACCAGCACCAAAAAAGATCAGGAAAATGTAGAGCAGGACCATTTGCAATTACCCATGGTGGGATTTGAACACTGGACTCCCATGTTGTAGAACACCAGCGCTTTCCACTGGACCACTGTGTTGCTCAGTAGATAACTTTTGGCAAAGTCATTGATATTACTACCAACACCAATGAGAAGATCAAGTCAAGAAAAACAATAGGAATTTTTCAAGGTAGATTTGAAGCAGCATCGTGGCCCAGTGGACAGCACAGGCGATTTGTGGCATGGGAGTTCTGGGTTCTAATCCCACCATGGGAATCTGCAGATGGACTTGCTTTGGTTTTTCCTGCTCCTCCTATTGGTGCTGGTAGTAATATCAATTACTTTGACAAAGGTTATTTTCTGAGCAGCACGGTAGCCCAGTGGAAAGGACTGGTGCTCTGCAGCATGGGAGTCCAGGGTTCTAATCCAACCATGGACGACATCTGCAAGGAGTTTGTATGTTCTCCCCGTGCTCAGATTGTCGGCCTCCCATGCTCTAAAGACATACGATGGAGGTGCTGTGGTGTTCCCTGTGTCTATTGGGTAAGCAGCTCCTGTCCTGTGTTTCTGAGGATTGGAGGAACATGAGAATTTATTGAAATGATATGGATAGAAGGGGGAAAATTTTTCCTAAGTCCCAAAAAGACTTTTTCACAGCTCAGCTTGTGCTGAGCTGCTTATATATACAAATCAATATGTTGCTAATTGTGCCAGAACATTAATCCAATCAAGATACTTGCCCAAAGGGGGGAGGCAGGCAAGCAGCCCTCCTGGATGCTGCTCAGGAGACACATCATTAGCCACAGAACTTCCATCACTCGCCCTTACATGTATGTTTTTCGAGAACGGGTGGCCGACAATCTGAGCACGGGGAGAACATACAAACTCCTTGCAGATGTCGTCCATGGCTGGATTAGAACCCTGGACTCCCATGCTGCAGAGCACCAGTCCTTTCCACTGGGCTACCGTGCTGCTCAGAAAATAACCTTTGTCAAAGGCATTGATATTACTACCAGCACCTATAGGAAGATCAGGAAAAGCTAAAGCAGGTCCATTTGTAATTTCCCAAAGTGGGATTAGAACCCTGGACTCCCATGCTGCAGAGCACCAGTGCTTTCCACTGGGCTACCGTGCTGCTCAGAAGTTAAGCTTTGGCAAAGTCATTGATAATTCTCGCAGCAAAAATGGGAAGATCAGGAAAAACTAGAGCAGGTCCATTTGCAATTTTTAAAGTACAATTCAGAGGGAGAATTACTCAGACCTCAGTCAGAATTGAAATAAGGAGCCAAGCATTGAGAGGTAAATGAGTTAACCACTGAGCCACCATAGAATTACCTGATGGCTAGGTCATCAATATGCCTATCAGTACCCACGAACAGGTCATGAAACGGAAGAGCAGGTCCCTTGTGGTCACTGATTTCATTTTCTGAGATGTGTCTGAGGAGGAATCTCATTGTTCTTGGTCAGAGCTGAACCAATGAAAATAGCAACAAGAAAAAGAAAGTAACAGTGTTACCATGCTGCCACATGGCTGCTTAACCACCAGCAACAGCAGGCTGTGCACCGATCTATGAGATGGGAACAAAAGGCTTGTAGTCTCTGTGTTCTCAGACAAGAGAGCGGCGCAGGCGGTCGTTCACTGTGGGACATTTCTGACACGTCCACGTACTAGAAAACATCACGTAATAATCTCCACGACAAGGTCTCCAGAGCTCGGTGCACAAGTGTCCTAGATCCATCCCATTCTTGAATGGAGCAGAGGTGCACGGGCTTCTCCTCCACTGCATTCATTGTCTATGGGACTGTCTGGAAATAATGGAGCTCTGCATTCCCAGATGGTCCCATAAACAATGAATGGAGCAGAGTATGAGCAGCTGAACTTCCAAAGACATACTGATAGGATGTGAGTCCTGATGGGGCAATAATGTCTGCAACGTGAGATCGTTCTTATGAAGCATAATAAATAAGCATATTGATTGTACAGAACATTACAGACATCACTGCACCCATCAGGGGTCATATCTCCTACAGGTCTGTCTTCAGAACATGGGAGGAAACCCACACAGTCACACAAAATCAGGACTGTGGAGTCAGTAAGCCAAACCTCCGACAATTGCCCCTTTTCCAGCACGTCTCTTCAAGATGGAATCAATTTTAGGGGTTCTGGCAGAAATAGCCAACTTCCTCACTTTGTAAATCAGAGTTCCAGCATGTCCCTCTTGCAGACTATCTCTTATCTCCAGCTGCAGCGTGTGCACAACACAGTGCATGTGATGAATAGGAAAGAGGTGTGAAGCAGCTTCAACAAGATAATCTCCATCAGTTGTGTTCATGCCTGGCGGTGCCAAGAGAAGCAAAGAGAAACGTATAAATGTATGTGGAAGAAAAAGGGACGAAACGGGCCCCGAGAGACGAGTCAGGTCTTCTACAGCCGCACTGTGCTCCATAAGATGGATAGCTGATAGATGATGTAGATGGGTGATGGAAGCATTATGGATAGATAGGATTGAAGCAGAGATTATATGAGAAAGCTACAGAACTTTTGATATCACAATAATTAAATGATTAAATGGGTATTCCTTACCAGTTTACCATTTTTATGTTAAGCAATCCAGTCCTGCAGATGCATATGCATGATACCATATACAAAGCGCTGTGCCCTGCGGCCACCTGTCATGATATGTAGCGACCCCACAGGGGGTAACTCAGCGGACGGCACGACACACACACAACAGGACGGAAATGAGGAGAGGAAGGCCCTACTAATAGGGAAATGAGGGATGGACACCTCCTGCTCAAACCCGAGACTGACCCTGCACTCCCCTAATGCCCTAAGTGGGTCCTTCCCCCCACCGCCGTCAGGAACCTCGTCCCTCACTGTCACCTAGCACTACCCTGGCTAGTGGAACAAGAGCTGCCATTAATCCGAAAATGGATCGTGACACCGCCTTATCCTCGCTGTGGGTCAGTGGACGGTTCACCACCGTGTCCGGCCGGTCCCATATCTTTATTCTCCAGTGCAGGTTTTACATGTGAGCTGCGGTTATATACTACATATTGTTATACTATAAACATAAAGCACCAACCCATTTCCTCAAATCAAGAATGAGTCACACTCCAAATAAGCCCCCAGGAGGAAGCGAGTGCGAAACGCGCGTCGGGGTTGTCAAGCGATAGCGTGCCACGAGGCTGGGGAACTGCGAGCTCATTCAGGTAATATGTATTGGGCAGATTGCCCATTATCTTGTATGTGTAGGTGGTCATAGGACAGGGGTGCTATCGGTATGGCCGGTGCTAATAGCATTGTTTTTGCTCAGAGGTGTTCCTTTGATGGCAGGAGCTTTTGGCCCTGGATTTTACCAATATTTTGGGACATGTGCAATATTTGACAATCTCTGTTGATTTGTATATTTGTAGGAATGGATAGACCCGGGGTCTAGAGTATTTTCTCTCTTTAGTGGACCACTGGTGGCCCATGAGCTATTATTTCTAGTGCACTGCCACTGTTAACAATTAAGCACTTACCATGAATGGATGTGTGAGCAATTTTATTAATGTCACTATATGATTGTGATATTATTTATGAAGAAACATCGGTTTTGTGACTATTTAAATCTATATTGGATATAATATATCTGCAGTTCCCGCCGCTTACCTTGACACAATGTGTAGTTTGATTTTGAGGCACCGTTTTAATGTTTTGTATTGTTTTGTTTATTTGTGAATAAAGGTTTGGTTTTAATATTCAAAACACTTTGTGACTGAGTTGAATGACTCTATGGTCAATATGCTTATACATATTGTTATAGTAGATAATTCTCTGGACTCCAGGACAGTGTAGATCTCGACCTCGTATAAATATCACACCTCAAAAAAAATTGTTTACATTTAGATTGTCGATAATTGTTATCATGGTGCAAAGAGGCGATGATCACATCGTGACCGGCTCTAGGATGAGCATAAACTACAGAAAAGGAAAATCAGAAGATTCACCATGCTTAAACCAGTATGAGGAGGTACAAACAGCGAGATACAATGTAGCTTCATTCTTCACTCAGGGTTATTGTCACTAATGGATGATGAGAAATAAATGAACATCCAGCCAGAAAGAGGAGAACCCCAAGTTTCAGTGTCATTACCATATATCCCAAGAATCAGTGTGTAATTATTCTGTTCCATAATTGTCAGCATCATTACTCTCTATAGGTATCAGTGTTATTACCCTGTACCCAAAGTGTTAGCGTCATTATGATGTAACCCAAGTGTCATTATGTACTGTTTGAGGGAGGGAAAATGAAGCATACACTGAACGGAACATCCTGCCTACAGTGATGCATGGTGGTGGCTTGGTGATGCTTATAGTGTAGCACACTGGCAGTTGCCGGGTAATGCAGTGGCTCAGTGGTTAGCACTGAAGTGATTGGTCCAACTCTGACCAACAATAATGAGATTTCACCTCTCAGGTACACTTCAGAAATTAAAAGCAAATAACTGATTTGATGCCTTGGGCATCTAGCTTTCTCTTTCATGATCTTGGCATTGCTGCTGGTAGTCATATTGATAACCTACCTATAAAATACCACTGTTCAATAGTGAAGATATATTTATTCATGAAGAAAGATAACGCAGCTTACAACTGGTATTTCTTACAGCTCGGGGTCTTAGCATCTCGTCTGCCCGATTGTAAAGTGAAAGCAGAATGTGCTCCAGCTACACACAGTGTGAACAGTGAGCCGGAACGTCCTGGTACTCTTTTTTTAGACAATGTATTTTTGACAATATAACACTATTGTTGGAGACAGAGACTCATACACCAATAAACAGTAAATATAGTAGTTGTAATATATGCAATAATAAACATTATTCCGACAGGTTAGCATTGTAGGTTTCCATTGCTCGGGTTATTGGTTCAAATCTAACCAAGGACAATCATTTGACTCAAGGACAACCCCATCACCAGCGACAGCTCGGAGCCTTCTTTTCAGTTCTCTGACCCCCCCACATATTTTGCCTTGCTGACAGGTCAGAATTCTGGAAGCCCCCCAATCGCGGCTTTTCCAAGCTCAGTCCCTGATGCGAGGAGGAATTTGCTTTCATCATAATCCACGATTGTTAGAATTTCCTTTTTTTGTAGCCAGGGAACGAGTTAATCTACGGCGCGTTCATCATCAGACCTCGCAGGAATGCAGCCATGTGCTCAGACTGTGACCCTTCAGAAGGGCAAAGCGTTCACAAGCTGAAATCCAAATACCAGTGAGCACCAGAATCGGCGCAGGACCCCATGAGAAGTGGCGAAACCTGAATTCACCATATAACCAAGGTTGTACGCTCACCCATAACGTCCAGAGGAACTGCAGGCCCAGCAGAAGCCATTAGTGGTCCACCCTGCCAGAGTTTGCCCATCCAGGGTTGTGTCCTTTAGACTCAAAGTAGAAGTCACAGTGCTTGTACGATCCCTCACTGCAGCTCTTCCCTCCCTCTCACACACAGACTGCAGCTTCATCTCCCTCCTCCCCCTTACCTCGCCTCATCTCAGGTACTGAATCATACAAGGACTATTGAATATCTGCAAGTTCGGCCATCATTCGTCTAATGGAGTTCTGCACCACAAGCGGCCAGTGGAGAATGTGGCAACGCCTGTTCTCATCTTCCTATATTCAACTGCACTTGGGTCTTTGCAGACATGAATACAGTTGAACACTTCGGCACCAAGACTGGGGCAGAGCAGCGCTCATCAGCCCTCGCCCCAATAAGCAGCCGCATGATGAGGTCACCACACTGTGACCTCATCACATTGATGCCGTAGCAAGCGCCGCAGAGGTGGCAAGGAGACAGCGGGAAACAGCAAGCGGTCCATATAGGAGCGGAAGACTAAAGGTACCTTCACACATAACGATTTCGTTAACGATATCGTTGCTTTTTGTGACGTAGCAATGATATCAACATGTCAGCAAACATCATTGTTCAATTTTCCTGCGTCTCTAGTCATCCAGGATAACCGCACAATACGTCACAATAAACATCATCTTCCAAGTCAATATTACATGCTTATATGAACGAAAGTCTGTGTTTTCTTGGCCACCCAAAGAAGAAACACATAAATTGAAAATTCAACATATATATAACAGTCCATTCTTCCTAGCTTAAGGTACCGTCACATTGTAACGATATCGCTAGCAATCCGTGACGTTGCAGCGTCTTAGCTAGCGATATTGTTAAGTTTGACACGCAGAAGCGATCAGGCCCCTGCTGTGCCATCGTTGGTCGCTGCAGAAAGTCCAGAACTTTATTTCGTCGCTGGACTCCCTGCAGACATCGCTGAATCGGCGTGTGTGACGCCGATTCAGCGATGTCTTCACTGGTAACCAGGGTAAACATCGGGTTACTAAGCGCAGGGCCGCGCTTAGTAACCCGATGTTTACCCTGGTTACCAGCGTAAAAATTAAAAAAACAAACACTACATACTTACATTCCGATGTCTGTCCTCCGGCGCTCTGCTTCTCTGCACTGTGAGCGCCGGCCAGCCGGAAAGCTATGCTTACACAGAGCAGAGGAGAGCACAGCGCCGGGGGACAGACAGCGGAAGGTAAGTATGTAGTGTATGGTTTTTTTTACTTTTACGCTGGTAACCAGGGTAAACATCGGGTTACTATGCGCGGCCCTGCGCTTAGTAACCCGATGTTTACCCTGGTTACCAGGGAAATGGCATCGTTGGTCGCTGGAGAGCTGTCTGTGTGACAGCTCTCCAGCGACACTGCAGCGATCGACATCGTTGCCGGTATCGCTGCAGCGTCGCTTAGTGTGATGGTACCTTTACTGAAAATAGACGTCTGGTTAAGATAAAACACTCTGCTGTCACAACAACTCCCATTATATCCTTACCATTTGTTAAGGACATACTGGGAGTTGCAAGTTCATAATGTGATACAAGTGTATATGGAGATGACATGAAACTGCAACTGATCACTGTACTAACTTTGGTGATGTATTCCGTACTAATGGTGGTTCTGGCGCTGCCTTCATGTACTGACGGTGGTTCTGGAGCTGCATTCATGTATTGATTATGGATCCATCCACAGAAGCACAATGTCCCATGTTAAAACTAAAAAATTAGGAGGATTTGGTCGAGTTTCTGATGCAATTTTCTGGAGAAAAGCTCTCAAAACCCTTCTCAAATACTCAACACTTTGTCCTGATGATGTATTAATGTGCTGATGATGGTTCTGGTGATGTATTCATGCAAGTATTCCTTTCAATTTTTTTTTGCTGCCCTTCCGACTGGTTCAGTATGACAATATGGCCTTTCGTTTAAGAAAGGTTTTGCACCCCCTTGTCTAATGTGTATGAAAGCCTTAAAGGGGTTGTTCATGTTTGGGACAAAGGTCTGTTGAATCATGACAGCATGTGTTGTGCGCACTGTCAGGATTCCTGTCCTCCATTAGACAGACAACCTATGATCTGAATAAGGAATATGTAATGAAAAAGTTTCCTGCATGGGAAAGTAGCTACAAATATCCAACCAAGTCATAATCCTGTAGAAAAACCGGTGATGAGATCCGCCGCCCTGTCCTACATCACAACTGTAAGGCTATGTACACACCTAACGTGTTTGGTGCAGACATTTCTGCACCGTTTTTGCATCTCTTGGCAGAAAAAAAAACAAACGCAGGTTTTGTGACAAAACTGCACTAAAAAAAGTGACAAAACTGCACTGAAAAAAAAAATGACAAATCTGCAACGTGCATTATATATGTATAGTGTAAGCAGCGCCCATGCAAAATGTAAGAAATTTACTTACCCTATATAAAAAGACAAATATGCATGTTTTTATCAATATCTAACATGAAATCAGAATAAACATTTCCCGTTTTAGATCAATTAGGATTACCATAATTATTAATATCAAAATAATTAGAAAGAGAGAAAGTTTGAAGGCATTTTTATTACTTACTGCAAAGTCAAAAGATTACATACATCAAGATCACTATGTTCAGGACTGCCCATGTCATGTCATGTGTTTGGAAGCATCAGAGTTAGGCTACTTTCACACTAGTCCGTCGGTACGGGCTGTCGCAAACCGTTGGCCCGACGGACAGTGTGATTGATTAGCACAACGTGGGCAGCGGATGCAGTTTTACAACACATCCGCTGCCCATTGTGAGTTCCAGGGAGGGGGCGGAGTTTCGTCCGCGCATGCGCGGTCGAAAATGGCTGACCCGACGCACAAAAAACGTTACATTGAACATTTTTTGTGCGTCGCGGCCGCCAAAAGCACGACGTGTGGCAATTTGTCACTAATGCAAGTCTATGGAGAAAAAACGCATCTTGCAGGCAACTTTGCAGGATGCGTTTTTTCTCCAAAACGACGCACTGCGACATCCGTCACATGACGCTAGTGTGAAAGTAGCCGTAATCAGAGACACATCTGTGGATGTATTTTAACGCGCACCTGAAACACACTGCTTCTTTATGTAGCATCACGTGAAAGTCTCAAGAAATCAGCCAAGATATCAGGAAGAGAATTGTGGACTTGCACAAGTCTGGCTCTTCGTTGGGTACAACTTCAAGATAGCTGAAGGTGCCTCGTTCATCTGCTGCAAACAGTTATACGCAAGTACAAACAAGATAGGAATGTCCAAAATCATAAAGCTCAGGAAGGAGATGTGTTCTGTGTCCCAGAAATGCTTTGTTCAGACATGTGCATATCAACCCAAGGACAAAAGCAAAATACCTTGTGAAGAGGATGGTGGAAGCTGGTAAGATTGTGTCAATATCCACCAGTTCTATCAGGAGAAATGGGCACAAATTCCGACCAACTATTGTGAGAAGCTTGTGGAAGGAGATCCCAAACGTCTGACCCAAGACATTCTGTAAAACCCCTTAACGACTGCCGATACGCCTTTTATTGGCAGCAGCTAAGGGAACTTATTACTCAACGCTGCTTTTTAATTAATTAATTTTTGTTGTCCATTTTCTCCTGATACCCCTTTGAAAAAAAAAAAAAAAAAAAGTTTGGGTCTACAGTAATTTTTTTGTGAAAAAAGTAAAAATTTTCATTTTTTTCCTTCCACGTTGCTTTAGTTCTCGAGAAGCACCTGAAGGGTTAATAAACTTCTCGAATGTGGTTTTGCGCACCTTGAGGGGTGCAGTTTTTAGAATGGTGTCACACTTGGGAAAATTCTGTTATATTGACCCCCGCAAAGTCACTTCAAATGTGAGGTGGTCCCTAAAAAAAATGGTTTTGTAAATTTTGTTGGAAAAATGAGAAATCGCTGGTTAACTTTTAACCCTCATAACTGCCTAACAAAAAAATTATGTTTCCAAAATTGTGCTGATGTAAAGTAGACATGTGGGAAATGTTATTTATTAACTATTTTGTGTGACATCACTGATTTAAGGTCACAAAAATGAAAAGTTTGAAAACTGCAAAACTCAAAATTTTTTGCAAAACTTCTGTTTTTTCGTAAATAAACGAAAGTCATATCGAAGAAATGTTACCACTAATATGAAGTACAATATGTCACAAAAAAACACTCAGAATCATGGAAGTGTTCAAGAGTTATAACATCATAAAGGGACAGTGGTCAGAATTGTAAAAATTGGCCCAGGCATCAGGTACAAAATTGGCTCTGTCACTAAGGGGTTGAGGGCAATGGGACCAAATACTAATGAAGCATGTGTAAAATATGACTTTGCAGTAGGTACGGTAATAATGGCAGACGCGGTACTGTATAAGGAACGCGTCTCTGACTGGGGAGCACATAGAGAGCAGCACGAAAAGGTGGTGTGTGCCAGATCCCCCCTAGCATCACTCCCCCTTAGTGATGCATTAATTGGAAGACCCCCAGCCGGCCAGTGGGCACTAGAGGGGAGGGGTCCTACGGCCACTCCTACAGGGGTTAAATCCAGGTGTCCGGCCGAGAACTTTCTCTTTCACTCTCGGCGGGACACCTGGAATTGGGTAGAATAGCCGGCCCCTTTAAGTCGCTCCCCTTCAAAAACATTAAAATTTCTCCGTTAGGCATCATACCAAAAAAGGAACCCGGTAAATACCGTTTAATCCATCATTTATCTCACCCAAAGGGCGATTCGGTTAACGATGCTATTTCCCCAGAAAAAGCTTCTGTCTCGTATGTGTCTTTCGATAAAGCGGTAGAATTAGTCCGGGCAGCCGGACCCGGCACCCTGCTAGCCAAATCCGACATTGAATCGGCATTCCGTTTACTACCCATGCACCCCGAATGTTTCCACCTTCTGGGCTGCAAAGTGGACCAACACTATTACTTCGACATGTGCCTCCCGATGGGATGTTCCATCTCGTGTCACTATTTCGAGCTGTTCAGCACCTTCCTAGATTGGGTAGTTCAGTACGAAACGGGCAGTAAATCCCTAATTCACTACCTCGACGATTTCCTGTTCGTCGGCCCCAGTGATTTTAATCTCTGCTCCGATTTACAAGAAAAATTCAAATCTATCTCACTCAAATTCGGCGTGCCATTGTCACCTAAAAAAAAAAAAAAAAAAAAAAAAAAAAAAAAACGGGGGGACCATGTAAGGTATTGCCCTTATTGGGCATCGAAATAGATACCAACATGATGGTGTTCCACTTACCAGAGGATAGAATACAAAAAACCCAACAAATGTCGAAAGGCTTCCGCGAAGTTAAGAAGGTAACCCTACAGCAAATGCAGGCGTTATCGGGTCTACTGACGTTCGCCTGCCGCGTAATGCCGGTCGGCAGAGCATTCTCATGCAGACTATCTCTGGCAACAAAAGGCGCTTCTCAGCCCGGCCATAGAATTAGGCTCACTCGTTCGCTAAAAGCGGATCTGCTAGTATGGCAGACGCTCCTACAAGCGTACAATGGTCACACGTGCGTCATGGCTAGAGAGATCACAAGCAAGGAATTAGGTCTGACAATAGGGTGGAACAAAAAAGAGGGTTTCGCTGCAATCTATAAAAAACAATGGTGCAAATCTGTTTGGCCAGAGAAATGGACGACAACAAAGTGGGGGCAAGACCCGGCCCTACGGGAATTGTTTGCGGTAGTAGCAGCGTTGGAGATATGGGCTGATCTGTTGAGAAACATGAACATTCGTTTTCAAACTAAAAATACGAAAACAGCGAAGAGTTTAAATCACATGTCTTCTTCATCCTTGCCCATACTCGCTCTCTTGCGCCGGCTAGCGATGATATGCCTTGAAAACAATATCTGGTGTAGAGCCACCGTGGTGGCGGAAGTAGATGATAATATCAATAACCCATTGTTGTTTTCCAATTGGCAGGCTTTCAGAATCCAGCAGCCCAACGCGCAACCCCTGGGTATCCTGTGTCCCTGTGGGATACAGTGGCCAAACATTGATGCCCTTAATCCGGGCCTAGCAGGTGTATGGTAAGGCTTGGGAGGAGTGGTGCTCACTAATTCAGCCAGTTCAGCTGATGGCTGAGTGGTTAAGCTCTTTCACCGAAGAGTGGGAAACATGGGTTCTATCCCCAGTAAAAGTAAATTTCTTCTTTATTTATTGGTAGGCCAGTCGACGAATGCGACGGAGCACGAAGCGCGGTTACAAGCAAATTGTTATTACGGATGAGGGAAGGCTGGGCGTCGGGTACCTCGGCACAACGGAAATTATCGGGGCTAGCATTTTTCTTTCAACTATTGGGATGGGTAGACGTAACTAAGTCCTTCTGCATAAGACAAGCCATAAAAGGTGGGAAAAGGCTTCAGCCAAGCCAGGAATGTCGCCTCCCCATTTCACTGAGACTATTGCAGGAACTGATTGCTTCGTCGGAAGGAGGCCTAATTAATGAGGGCATAGTTATATGCAGCGACGCCCCGCGCATATATGCAGCGACGCCCTGCGCATCATGGTTCGAAAGTCCAAATGCGATCCCACCGGTAGGGGCACATGGGTCCTAGTTAACTCTACAGATGGCCCAGCTTGTCCGCTAAAAATGGTTAGAAGATACGCCGTGATAAGACACGCTGGTAGATTTTTTCTTCACTCATAAAGACATGTCCCCTCTGACCAAGTACCAATTCCAGGCGATGTTCAAGCTATGCTTGGGAAAAACCGGCGCTAATCCAAAGGAGTACGGAACACATTCGTTCCGCATAGGGGCGGCCACAGCGGCAGCTAAGGCAGGAGTGTCAGAGGCCGAGGCGCAGAGAATGGGTCGCTGGAAGTCCGCATACTTCGCCAGATACATAAGACCTGACTTGCTTTATTAACATGTGTTGTCTCTTACAGGGGTGGAAGTGTGGGTTGTAGGAGATTCCTACGTGTACTGGGCCAAGGAGAGGGCCAAACTGCGGCCAGGAGGAACAAATCTTTACCTCCCGGGCATAAAAGTTAACTGGAGGGGTATCAGAGGCCTCCAGTGGAAACAGGTGTTCAAGGAGATGGTTGGCATAGCAAGGAGGGCGGAAAGCCCTGTGGTAATGGTGGTACACGCGGGTGGCAATGACCTTGGCAAACAAAAGGTGGCCGAATTGTACAAATGGTTGACAACGGATATGGATACAAAAGGTGGCCGAATTGTACAAATGGGTGACAACGGATATGTATTGGTTCAGCTGTCTTTACAGGAACATGATACTGGTGTGGTCGGATATAATACACCACGGGCCGTCTGGCGAAGAGCAAGAGATAAAAGAGCCATAGAACGGACAAGGGGTAAATTCAATGCTCGGATTGGAAAATATGTGAGAGGAAGAGGCGGTATCGTGATTCGTCACCACCAGCTACAAGGGGATAACACGCCACAACTAAGACCGGACGGAGTTCACCTAACGGACATTGGCCTCGATATTTTTCTGTCTGGTTTACAGGATGGGGTTGAACAGGCCCTAACATCGAGGGGTGGGGTCGGAGTCCCGCGTAGTTAATACACGGGATCCTCCGTGGCGGAAAAAGCGGAGGAGGGCAAAGGTCGTAACCGCTCGTTGGGCCAATTCCCCTGTCGATCACGGACAGGAGCTCGGCGCGAGCCGCTCGTTACGATATGTAATTGCCCTTTCTCCGATTATTTAATTAATAAACTGTGACCGACCTGTTCAACCCACCTAGGACTGTGTGTGTTTCATTACGGGATTGATGGGAGGGGGGAAGGCACTGGTTACGACACCCAGGTCTCCACAGTCTGGCAGACGCGGTACTGTATAAGGAACGCGTCTCTGACTGGGGAGCACATAGAGAGCAGCACGAAAAGGTGGTGTGTGCCAGATCCCCCCTAGCATCACTCCCCCTTAGTGATGCATTAATTGGAAGACCCCCAGCCGGCCAGTGGGCACTAGAGGGGAGGGGTCCTACGGCCACTCCTACAGGGGTTAAATCCAGGTGTCCGGCCGAGAACTTTCTCTTTCACTCTCGGCGGGACACCTGGAAGCTTTTGTCCCACCCACCCTCCCTTTTAAAGGCTAATGATTAAACTAACCCGCAGGAGAATGTAAATGTGTGAATTATGTTGTAAGTTTAAAAAAAAAAAAAAAAAATTATTACGCATGTTGATAGAACTAAACCCTGGTAACCTTTATTAAGTCACAGCGGAAAAAGCGGAGGAGGGCAAAGGTCGTAACCGCTCGTTGGGCCAATTCCCCTGTCGATCACGGACAGGAGCTCGGCGCGAGCCGCTCGTTACGATATGTAATTGCCCTTTCTCCGATTATTTAATTAATAAACTGTGACCGACCTGTTCAACCCACCTAGGACTGTGTGTGTTTCATTACGGGATTGATGGGAGGGGGGAAGGCACTGGTTACGACACCCAGGTCTCCACAGTCTGCATTAAAACATTCTCACTTTTGCAAATACTAATGCCCCTGCACATTATATACAGTACAGACCAAAAGTTTGGACACACTTAATAATTTAAAGATTTTTCTGTATTTTCATGACTATGGAAATTGTACATTCACACTGAAGGCATCAAAACTATGAATTAACACATGTGGAATTATATACTTAGCAAAAAAATGTGAAACAACTGAAAATATGTCTTATATTCTAGGTTCTTCAAAGTAGTCACCTTTTGCTTTGATGACTGCTTTGCACACTCTTGGCATTCTCTTGATGAGCTTCAAGATGTCACCGGGAATGGTTTTCACTTCACAGGTGTGCGCTGTCAGGTTTAATAAGTGGGATTTCTTGCCTTATAAATGGGGTTGGGACCATCAGTTGTGTTGTGCAGAAGTCTGGTGGATACACAGCTGATAGTCCTACTGAATAGACTGTTAGAATTTGTATTATGGCAAGAAAAAAGCAGATAAGTAAAGAAAAACAAGTGGCCATCATTACGTTAAGAAATGAAGGTCAGTCAGACGGAAAAATTGGGAAAACTTTGAAAGTGTCCCCAAGTGCAGCGGCAAAAACCATCTAGTGCTACAAAGAAACTGGCTCACATGAGGACCGCCCCAGGAAAGGAAGACCAAGAGTCACCTCTGCTTCTGAGGATAAGTTTATCCAAGTCACCAGCCTCAGAAATCGCAGGTTAACAGCAGCTCAGATTAGAGACCAGGTCAATGCCACACAGAGTTCTAGCAGCAGACACATCTCTACAACAATTGTTAAGAGGAGACTTTGTGCAGCAGGCCTTCATGGTAAAATAGCTGCTAGGAAACCACTGCTAAGGACAGGCAACAATAAAGAGACTTGTTTGGGCTAAAGAACACAAGGAATGGACATTAGACCAGTGGAAATCTGTGCTTTGGTCTGATGAGTCCAAATTTGAGATCTTTGGTTCCAACCACCGTGTCTTTGTGCGATGCAGAAAAGGTGAACGGATGGACTCTACATGCCTGGTTCCCACCGTGAAGCATGGAGGAGGAGGTGTGATGGTGTGGGGGGGCTTTGCTGGTGACACTGTTGGGGATTTATTCAAAATTGAAGGCATACTGGACCAGCATGGCTACCACAGCATCTGCAGCGGGATGCTATTCCATCCAGTTTGAGTTTAGTTGGACCATCATTTATTTTTCAACAGGACGATGACCCCAAACACACCTCCAGGCTGTGTAAGGGCTATTTGACCAAGAAGGAGAGTGATGGGGGCTACACCAGATGACCTGGCCTCCACAGTCACCAGACCGGAACCCAATCGAGATGGTTTGGGGTGAGCTGGACCGAGAGTGAAGGCAAAAGGGCCAACAAGTGCTGAGCATCTCTGGGAACTCCTTCAAGATTGTTGGAAGACCATTCCCGGTGACTACCTCTTGAAGCTCATCAAGAGAATGCCAAGAGCGTGCAAAGCAGTCATCAAAGCAAAAGGTGGCTACTTTGAAGAACCTAGAATATAAGACATAATTTCAGTTGTTTCACACTTTTTTGTTAAGTATATAATTCCACATGTGTTAATTCATAGTTTTGATGCCTTCAGTGTGAATGTACAAGTTTCATAGTCATGAAAAAACAGAAAAATATTTAAATGACCAGGTGTGTCCAAACTTTTGGTCTGTACTGAATATATATGTACAGTGTACGCAGCGTCCCTGCACACTGTGTGTGTATAATATATATATATATATATATATATATATATATATATATATATATATATATATATATATATATATATATATATATATATATATATATATATATATATATATATTAGATTGTGAGCCCTCGCGGGCAGGGTCCTCTCTCCTCCTGTACCAGCTGTGACTTGTATTGTTTAAGATTATTGTATTTGTTTTTATTATGTATACCCCTCCTCACATGTAAAGCACCATGGAATAAATGGCGCCATAACAATAAATAATAATAATAATAATAATAAGTGTACACAGCTCCCCTGCACAGTGTATATAGTGTACACAGCTCCCCTGCAAAGTGTATATAGTGTACACAGCTCCCCTGCACAGTGTATATAGTGTACACAGCTCCCCTGCAGTGTATATAGTGTACACAGCTCCCCTGCAGTGTATATAGTGTACAAAGCTCCTCTGCACAGTGTATATTTAGTGTACACAGCTCCCCTGCACAGTGTATATAGTGTACACAGCTCCCCTGCACAGTGTATATAGTGTACACAGCTCCCCTGCACAGTGTATATAGTGTACACAGCTCCCCTGCACAGTGTATATAGTGTACACAGCTCCCCTGCACAGTGTATATAGTGTACACAGCTCCCCTGCAGTGTATATAGTGTACACAGCTCCCCTGCAGTGTATATAGTGTACAAAGCTCCTCTGCACAGTGTATATATAGCGTACACAGCTCCCCTGCAGTGTATATATAGTGCACACAGCTCCCCTGCACAGTGTATATATAGTGTACACAGCTCCCCTGCAGTGTATATATAGTGTACACAGCTCCCCTGCAGTGTATATATAGTGCACACAGCTCCCCTGCAGTGTATATAGTGTACACAGCTCCCCTGCACAGTGTATATATAGTGCACACAGCTCCCCTGCACAGTGTATATATAGTGTACACAGCTCCCCTGCAGTGTATATATAGTGCACACAGCTCCCCTGCAGTGTATATAGTGTACACAGCTCCCCTGCACAGTGTATATATAGTGCACACAGCTCCCCTGCACAGTGTATATATAGTGTACACAGCTCCCCTGCAGTGTATATATAGTGCACACAGCTCCCCTGCAGTGTATATAGTGTACACAGCTCCCCTGCAGTGTATATATAGTGCACACAGCTCTGCTGCACAGTGTATATAGTGTACACAGCTCCCCTGCACAGTGTATATAGTGTACACAGGTCCCCTGCAGTGTATATAGTGTACACAGCTCCCCTGCACAGTAATGCCCGCTCCCTCTCCCCTGCAGTGTATATACAGTGTACACAGCTCCCCTGCACAGTAATGCCCGCTCCCTCTCCCCTGCACAGTGTATATAGTGTACACAGCTCCCCTGCACAGTGTATATAGTGTACACAGCTCCCCTGCACAGTGTATATAGTGTACACAGCTCCCCTGCACAGTGTATATAGTGTACACAGCTCCCCTGCACAGTGTATATAGTGTACACAGCTCCCCTGCACAGTGTATATAGT
The DNA here is from genome assembly GCF_032444005.1 of Ranitomeya imitator. NCBI lineage: Eukaryota > Metazoa > Chordata > Amphibia > Anura > Dendrobatidae > Ranitomeya > Ranitomeya imitator. The sequence continues at coordinate 131,733,090 of NC_091290.1, forward strand.
GTACACAGCTCCCCTGCAGTGTATATAGTGTACAAAGCTCCTCTGCACAGTGTATATATAGCGTACACAGCTCCCCTGCAGTGTATATATAGTGCACACAGCTCCCCTGCACAGTGTATATATAGTGTACACAGCTCCCCTGCACAGTGTATATATAGTGTACACAGCTCCCCTGCAGTGTATATATAGTGTACACAGCTCCCCTGCAGTGTATATATAGTGCACACAGCTCCCCTGCAGTGTATATAGTGTACACAGCTCCCCTGCACAGTGTATATATAGTGCACACAGCTCCCCTGCACAGTGTATATATAGTGTACACAGCTCCCCTGCAGTGTATATATAGTGCACACAGCTCCCCTGCAGTGTATATATAGTGCACACAGCTCCCCTGCAGTGTATATAGTGTACACAGCTCCCCTGCACAGTGTATATATAGTGCACACAGCTCCCCTGCACAGTGTATATATAGTGTACACAGCTCCCCTGCAGTGTATATATAGTGCACACAGCTCCCCTGCAGTGTATATATAGTGCACACAGCTCTCCTGCACAGTGTATATAGTGTACACAGCTCCCCTGCACAGTGTATATAGTGTACACAGGTCCCCTGCAGTGTATATAGTGTACACAGCTCCCCTGCACAGTAATGCCCGCTCCCTCTCCCCTGCAGTGTATATACAGTGTACACAGCTCCCCTGCACAGTAATGCCCGCTCCCTCTCCCCTGCACAGTGTATATAGTGTACACAGCTCTCCTGCAGTGTATACATAGTGTACACAGCTCCCCTGCACAGTAATGCCCGCTCCCTCTCCCCTGCACAGTGTATATAGTGTACACAGCTCCCCTGCAAAGTGTATATAGTGTACACAGCTCCCCTGCACAGTGTATATAGTGTACACAGCTCCCCTGCACAGTGTATATAGTGTACACAGCTCCCCTGCACAGTAATGCCCGGTCCCTCTTCCCTGCACAGTGTATATAGTGTACACAGCTCCCCTGCACAGTATACATAGCGTACACAGCTCCCCTGCACAGTAATGCCCGGTCCCTCTCCCCTGCACAGTATACATAGCGTACACAGCTCTCCTGCACAGTAATGCCCGGTCCCTCTCCCCTGCACAGTATACATAGTGTACACAGCTCCCCTGCACAGTGTATATAGTGTACACAGCTCCCCTGCACAGTATACATAGTGTACACAGCTCTCCTGCACAGTAATGCCCGCTCCCTCTCCCCTGCACAGTGTACACAGCTCCCCTGCACAGTAATGCCCGGTCCCTCTCCCCTGCACAGTAATGCCCGCTCCCTCTCCCCTGCACAGTGTATATAGTGTACACAGCTCCCCTGCACAGTATACATAGCGTACACAGCTCCCCTGCACAGTAATGCCCGGTCCCTCTCCCCTGCACAGTATACATAGCGTACACAGCTCCCCTGCACAGTAATGCCCGGTCCCTCTCCCCTGCACAGTATACATAGTGTACACAGCTCCCCTGCACAGTGTATATAGTGTACACAGCTCCCCTGCACAGTATACATAGTGTACACAGCTCTCCTGCACAGTAATGCCCGCTCCCGCTCCCCTGCACAGTGTACACAGCTCCCCTGCACAGTAATGCCCGGTCCCTCTCCCCTGCACAGTAATGCCCGCTCCCTCTCCCCTGCACAGTGTATATAGTGTACACAGCTCCCCTGCACAGTATACATAGTGTACACAGCTCCCCTGCACAGTGTATATAGTGTACACAGCTCCCCTGCACAGTATACATAGTGTACACAGCTCCCCTGCACAGTGTATATAGTGTACACAGCTCCCCTGCACAGTATACATAGTGTACACAGCTCCCCTGCACAGTAATGCCCGGTCCCTCTCCCCTGCACAGTATACATAGTGTACACAGCTCCCCTGCACAGTATACATAGTGTACACAGCTCCCCTGCACAGTGTATATAGTGTACACAGCTCCCCTGCACAGCATACATAGTGTACACAGCTCCCCTGCACAGTAATGCCCGGTCTCTCTCCCCTGCACAGTATACATAGTGTACACAGCTCCCCTGCACAGTGTATATAGTGTACACAGCTCCCCTGCACAGTATATATACAGTGTACACAGCTCCCCTGCACAGTGTATATAGTGTACACAGCTCCCCTGCACAGTATATATACAGTGTACACAGCTCCCCTGCACAGTGTATATAGTGTACACAGCTCCCCTGCACAGTATACATAGTGTACACAGCTCCCCTGCACAGTGTATATAGTGTACACAGCTCCCCTGCACAGTATATATACAGTGTACACAGCTCCCCTGCACAGTGTATATAGTGTACACAGCTCCCCTGCACAGTATATATACAGTGTACACAGCTCCCCTGCACAGTGTATATAGTGTACACAGCTCCCCTGCACAGTGTATATAGTGTACACAGCTCCCCTGCACAGTGTATATAGTGTACACAGCTCCCCTGCACAGTATATATACAGTGTACACAGCTCCCCTGCACAGTGTATATAGTGTACACAGCTCCCCTGCACAGTATATATACAGTGTACACAGCACCCCTGCACAGTGTATATAGTGTACACAGCTCCCCTGCACAGTGTATATAGTGTACACAGCTCCCCTGCACAGTATATATACAGTGTACACAGCTCCCCTGCACAGTGTATATAGTGTACACAGCTCCCCTGCACAGTGTATATAGTGTACACAGCTCCCCTGCACAGTGTATATAGTGTACACAGCTCCCCTGCACAGTATATATACAGTGTACACAGCTCCCCTGCACAGTGTATATAGTGTACACAGCTCCCCTGCACAGTGTATACAGTGTACACAGCTCCCCTGCACAGTGTATACAGTGTACACAGCTCCCCTGCACAGTGTATATAGTGTACACAGCTCCCCTGCACAGTGTATACACAGTGTACACAGCTCCCCTGCACAGTGTATACATAGTGCACACAGCTCCCCTGCACAGTATACATAGTGTACACAGCTCCCCTGCACAGTGTATATAGTGTACACAGCTCCCCTGCACAGTATATATACAGTGTACACAGCTCCCCTGCACAGTGTATATAGTGTACACAGCTCCCCTGCACAGTATATATACAGTGTACACAGCTCCCCTGCACAGTGTATATAGTGTACACAGCTCCCCTGCACAGTATATATACAGTGTACACAGCTCCCCTGCACAGTGTATATAGTGTACACAGCTCCCCTGCACAGTGTATATAGTGTACACAGCTCCCCTGCACAGTGTATATAGTGTACACAGCTCCCCTGCACAGTATATATACAGTGTACACAGCTCCCCTGCACAGTGTATATAGTGTACACAGCTCCCCTGCACAGTATATATACAGTGTACACAGCTCCCCTGCACAGTGTATATAGTGTACACAGCTCCCCTGCACAGTGTATATATAGTGCACACAGCTCCCCTGCACAGTGTATATAGTGTACACAGCTCCCCTGCACAGTATACATAGTGTACACAGCTCCCCTGCACAGTATACATAGTGTACACAGCTCCCCTGCAGTGTATATACAGTGTACACAGCTCCCCTGCACAGTGTATATAGTGTACACAGCTCCCCTGCAGTGTATATACAGTGTACACAGCTCCCCTGCACAGTGTATAGTGTACACAGCTCCCCTGCACAGTGTATATAGTGTACACAGCTCCCCTGCACAGTGTATATAGTGTACACAGCTCCCCTGCACAGTGTATATAGTGTACACAGCTCCCCTGCACAGTATATATATAGTGTACACAGCTCCCCTGCACAGTGTATATAGTGTACACAGCTCCCCTGCACAGTGTATATAGTGTACACAGCTCCCCTGCACAGTGTATATACAGTGTACACAGCTCCCCTGCACAGTGTATATAGTGTACACAGCTCCCCTGCACAGTGTATATAGTGTACACAGCTCCCCTGCACAGTGTATATAGTGTACACAGCTCCCCTGCACAGTATATATATAGTGTACACAGCTCCCCTGCACAGTGTATATAGTGTACACAGCTCCCCTGCACAGTGTATATAGTGTACACAGCTCCCCTGCACAGTGTATATACAGTGTACACAGCTCCCCTGCACAGTGTATATACAGTGTACACAGCTCCCCTGCACAGTGTATATAGTGTACACAGCTCCCCTGCACAGTGTATATAGTGTACACAGCTCCCCTGCACAGTGTATATAGTGTACACAGCTCCCCTGCACAGTGTATATACAGTGTACACAGCTCCCCTGCACAGTGTATATAGTGTACACAGCTCCCCTGCACAGTGTATATAGTGTACACAGCTCCCCTGCAGTGTATAGTGTACACAGCTCCCCTGCACAGTGTATATACAGTGTACACAGCTCCCCTGCACAGTGTATATAGTGTACACAGCTCCCCTGCACAGTATACATAGTGTACACAGCTCCCCTGCACAGTATACATAGTGTACACAGCTCCCCTGCACAGTGTATATACAGTGTACACAGCTCCCCTGCACAGTGTATATAGTGTACACAGCTCCCCTGCAGTGTATATACAGTGTACACAGCTCCCCTGCACAGTGTATACAGTGTACACAGCTCCCCTGCACAGTGTATATAGTGTACACAGCTCCCCTGCACAGTGTATATAGTGTACACAGCTCCCCTGCACAGTGTATATAGTGTACACAGCTCCCCTGCACAGTGTATATACAGTGTACACAGCTCCCCTGCACAGTGTATATAGTGTACACAGCTCCCCTGCACAGTGTATATAGTGTACACAGCTCCCCTGCACAGTGTATATAGTGTACACAGCTCCCCTGCACAGTGTATATAGTGTACACAGCTCCCCTGCACAGTGTATATAGTGTACACAGCTCCCCTGCACAGTGTATATACAGTGTACACAGCTCCCCTGCACAGTGTATATAGTGTACACAGCTCCCCTGCACAGTGTATATAGTGTACACAGCTCCCCTGCACAGTGTATATAGTGTACACAGCTCCCCTGCACAGTGTATATACAGTGTACACAGCTCCCCTGCACAGTGTATATAGTGTACACAGCTCCCCTGCACAGTATACATAGTGTACACAGCTCCCCTGCACAGTATACATAGTGTACACAGCTCCCCTGCACAGTGCATATACAGTGTACACAGCTCCCCTGCACAGTGTATATAGTGTACACAGCTCCCCTGCACAGTGTATATAGTGTACACAGCTCCCCTGCACAGTATACATAGTGTACACAGCTCCCCTGCACAGTTTATATACAGTGTACACAGCTCCCCTGCACAGTGTATATAGTGTACACAGCTCCCCTGCAGTGTATATACAGTGTACACAGCTCCCCTGCACAGTGTATAGTGTACACAGCTCCCCTGCACAGTGTATATAGTGTACACAGCTCCCCTGCACAGTGTATATAGTGTACACAGCTCCCCTGCACAGTGTATATAGTGTACACAGCTCCCCTGCACAGTATATATATAGTGTACACAGCTCCCCTGCACAGTGTATATAGTGTACACAGCTCCCCTGCACAGTGTATATAGTGTACACAGCTCCCCTGCACAGTGTATATACAGTGTACACAGCTCCCCTGCACAGTGTATATAGTGTACACAGCTCCCCTGCACAGTGTATATAGTGTACACAGCTCCCCTGCACAGTGTATATAGTGTACACAGCTCCCCTGCACAGTATATATATAGTGTACACAGCTCCCCTGCACAGTGTATATAGTGTACACAGCTCCCCTGCACAGTGTATATAGTGTACACAGCTCCCCTGCACAGTGTATATACAGTGTACACAGCTCCCCTGCACAGTGTATATACAGTGTACACAGCTCCCCTGCACAGTGTATATAGTGTACACAGCTCCCCTGCACAGTGTATATAGTGTACACAGCTCCCCTGCACAGTGTATATAGTGTACACAGCTCCCCTGCACAGTGTATATACAGTGTACACAGCTCCCCTGCACAGTGTATATAGTGTACACAGCTCCCCTGCACAGTGTATATAGTGTACACAGCTCCCCTGCAGTGTATAGTGTACACAGCTCCCCTGCACAGTGTATATACAGTGTACACAGCTCCCCTGCACAGTGTATATAGTGTACACAGCTCCCCTGCACAGTATACATAGTGTACACAGCTCCCCTGCACAGTATACATAGTGTACACAGCTCCCCTGCACAGTGTATATACAGTGTACACAGCTCCCCTGCACAGTATACATAGTGTACACAGCTCCCCTGCACAGTTTATATACAGTGTACACAGCTCCCCTGCACAGTGTATATAGTGTACACAGCTCCCCTGCACAGTATACATAGTGTACACAGCTCCCCTGCACAGTGTATATACAGTGTACACAGCTCCCCTGCACAGTGTATATAGTGTACACAGCTCCCCTGCAGTGTATATACAGTGTACACAGCTCCCCTGCACAGTGTATATACAGTGTACACAGCTCCCCTGCACAGTGTATATAGTGTACACAGCTCCCCTGCACAGTATACATAGTGTACACAGCTCCCCTGCACAGTGTATATACAGTGTACACAGCTCCCCTGCACAGTGTATATAGTGTACACAGCTCCCCTGCAGTGTATATACAGTGTACACAGCTCCCCTGCACAGTGTATATACAGTGTACACAGCTCCCCTGCACAGTGTATATAGTGTACACAGCTCCCCTGCACAGTATACATAGTGTACACAGCTCCCCTGCACAGTGTATATACAGTGTACACAGCTCCCCTGCACAGTGTATATAGTGTACACAGCTCCCCTGCAGTGTATATACAGTGTACACAGCTCCCCTGCACAGTGTATAGTGTACACAGCTCCCCTGCACAGTGTATATAGTGTACACAGCTCCCCTGCACAGTGTATATAGTGTACACAGCTCCCCTGCACAGTGTATATAGTGTACACAGCTCCCCTGCACAGTATATATATAGTGTACACAGCTCCCCTGCACAGTGTATATAGTGTACACAGCTCCCCTGCACAGTGTATATAGTGTACACAGCTCCCCTGCACAGTGTATATACAGTGTACACAGCTCCCCTGCACAGTGTATATAGTGTACACAGCTCCCCTGCACAGTGTATATAGTGTACACAGCTCCCCTGCACAGTGTATATAGTGTACACAGCTCCCCTGCACAGTATATATATAGTGTACACAGCTCCCCTGCACAGTGTATATAGTGTACACAGCTCCCCTGCACAGTGTATATAGTGTACACAGCTCCCCTGCACAGTGTATATACAGTGTACACAGCTCCCCTGCACAGTGTATATACAGTGTACACAGCTCCCCTGCACAGTGTATATAGTGTACACAGCTCCCCTGCACAGTGTATATAGTGTACACAGCTCCCCTGCACAGTGTATATAGTGTACACAGCTCCCCTGCACAGTGTATATACAGTGTACACAGCTCCCCTGCACAGTGTATATAGTGTACACAGCTCCCCTGCACAGTGTATATAGTGTACACAGCTCCCCTGCAGTGTATAGTGTACACAGCTCCCCTGCACAGTGTATATACAGTGTACACAGCTCCCCTGCACAGTGTATATAGTGTACACAGCTCCCCTGCACAGTATACATAGTGTACACAGCTCCCCTGCACAGTATACATAGTGTACACAGCTCCCCTGCACAGTGTATATACAGTGTACACAGCTCCCCTGCACAGTGTATATAGTGTACACAGCTCCCCTGCAGTGTATATACAGTGTACACAGCTCCCCTGCACAGTGTATACAGTGTACACAGCTCCCCTGCACAGTGTATATAGTGTACACAGCTCCCCTGCACAGTGTATATAGTGTACACGGCTCCCCTGCACAGTGTATATAGTGTACACAGCTCCCCTGCACAGTGTATATACAGTGTACACAGCTCCCCTGCACAGTGTATATAGTGTACACAGCTCCCCTGCACAGTGTATATAGTGTACACAGCTCCCCTGCACAGTGTATATACAGTGTACACAGCTCCCCTGCACAGTGTATATAGTGTACACAGCTCCCCTGCACAGTGTATATAGTGTACACAGCTCCCCTGCACAGTGTATATAGTGTACACAGCTCCCCTGCACAGTGTATATACAGTGTACACAGCTCCCCTGCACAGTGTATATAGTGTACACAGCTCCCCTGCACAGTATACATAGTGTACACAGCTCCCCTGCACAGTATACATAGTGTACACAGCTCCCCTGCACAGTGTATATACAGTGTACACAGCTCCCCTGCACAGTGTATATAGTGTACACAGCTCCCCTGCAGTGTATATACAGTGTACACAGCTCCCCTGCACAGTGTATACAGTGTACACAGCTCCCCTGCACAGTGTATATAGTGTACACAGCTCCCCTGCACAGTGTATATAGTGTACACAGCTCCCCTGCACAGTGTATATACAGTGTACACAGCTCCCCTGCACAGTGTATATAGTGTACACAGCTCCCCTGCACAGTGTATATACAGTGTACACAGCTCCCCTGCACAGTGTATATAGTGTACACAGCTCCCCTGCCAGTGTATATACAGTGTACACAGCTCCCCTGCACAGTGTATAGTGTACACAGCTCCCCTGCACAGTGTATATAGTGTACACAGCTCCCCTGCACAGTGTATATAGTGTACACAGCTCCCCTGCACAGTGTATATAGTGTACACAGCTCCCCTGCACAGTATATATATAGTGTACACAGCTCCCCTGCACAGTGTATATAGTGTACACAGCTCCCCTGCACAGTGTATATAGTGTACACAGCTCCCCTGCACAGTGTATATACAGTGTACACAGCTCCCCTGCACAGTGTATATAGTGTACACAGCTCCCCTGCACAGTGTATATAGTGTACACAGCTCCCCTGCACAGTGTATATAGTGTACACAGCTCCCCTGCACAGTATATATATAGTGTACACAGCTCCCCTGCACAGTGTATATAGTGTACACAGCTCCCCTGCACAGTGTATATAGTGTACACAGCTCCCCTGCACAGTGTATATACAGTGTACACAGCTCCCCTGCACAGTGTATATACAGTGTACACAGCTCCCCTGCACAGTGTATATAGTGTACACAGCTCCCCTGCACAGTGTATATAGTGTACACAGCTCCCCTGCACAGTGTATATAGTGTACACAGCTCCCCTGCACAGTGTATTACAGTGTACACAGCTCCCCTGCACAGTGTATATAGTGTACACAGCTCCCCTGCACAGTGTATATAGTGTACACAGCTCCCCTGCAGTGTATAGTGTACACAGCTCCCCTGCACAGTGTATATACAGTGTACACAGCTCCCCTGCACAGTGTATATAGTGTACACAGCTCCCCTGCACAGTATACATAGTGTACACAGCTCCCCTGCACAGTATACATAGTGTACACAGCTCCCCTGCACAGTGTATATACAGTGTACACAGCTCCCCTGCACAGTGTATATAGTGTACACAGCTCCCCTGCAGTGTATATACAGTGTACACAGCTCCCCTGCACAGTGTATACAGTGTACACAGCTCCCCTGCACAGTGTATATAGTGTACACAGCTCCCCTGCACAGTGTATATAGTGTACACAGCTCCCTGCACAGTGTATATAGTGTACACAGCTCCCCTGCACAGTGTATATACAGTGTACACAGCTCCCCTGCACAGTGTATATAGTGTACACAGCTCCCCTGCACAGTGTATATAGTGGTACACAGCTCCCCTGCACAGTGTATATAGTGTACACAGCTCCCCTGCACAGTGTATATACAGTGTACACAGCTCCCCTGCACAGTGTATATAGTGTACACAGCTCCCCTGCACAGTGTATATAGTGTACACAGCTCCCCTGCACAGTGTATATAGTGTACACAGCTCCCCTGCACAGTGTATATACAGTGTACACAGCTCCCCTGCACAGTGTATATAGTGTACACAGCTCCCCTGCACAGTATACATAGTGTACACAGCTCCCCTGCACAGTATACATAGTGTACACAGCTCCCCTGCACAGTGTATATACAGTGTACACAGCTCCCCTGCACAGTGTATATAGTGTACACAGCTCCCCTGCAGTGTATATACAGTGTACACAGCTCCCCTGCACAGTGTATACAGTGTACACAGCTCCCCTGCACAGTGTATATAGTGTACACAGCTCCCCTGCACAGTGTATATAGTGTACACAGCTCCCCTGCACAGTGTATATAGTGTACACAGCTCCCCTGCACAGTGTATATACAGTGTACACAGCTCCCCTGCACAGTGTATATAGTGTACACAGCTCCCCTGCACAGTGTATATAGTGTACACAGCTCCCCTGCACAGTGTATATAGTGTACACAGCTCCCCTGCACAGTGTATATACAGTGTACACAGCTCCCCTGCACAGTGTATATAGTGTACACAGCTCCCCTGCACAGTGTATATAGTGTACACAGCTCCCCTGCACAGTGTATATAGTGTACACAGCTCCCCTGCACAGTGTATATAGTGTACACAGCTCCCCTGCACAGTGTATATAGTGTACACAGCTCCCCTGCACAGTGTATATACAGTGTACACAGCTCCCCTGCACAGTGTATATAGTGTACACAGCTCCCCTGCACAGTGTATATAGTGTACACAGCTCCCCTGCACAGTGTATATAGTGTACACAGCTCCCCTGCACAGTGTATATACAGTGTACACAGCTCCCCTGCACAGTGTATATAGTGTACACAGCTCCCCTGCACAGTGTATATAGTGTACACAGCTCCCCTGCACAGTGTATATAGTGTACACAGCTCCCCTGCACAGTGTATATACAGTGTACACAGCTCCCCTGCACAGTGTATATAGTGTACACAGCTCCCCTGCACAGTATACATAGTGTACACAGCTCCCCTGCACAGTATACATAGTGTACACAGCTCCCCTGCACAGTGTATATACAGTGTACACAGCTCCCCTGCACAGTGTATATAGTGTACACAGCTCCCCTGCAGTGTATATACAGTGTACACAGCTCCCCTGCACAGTGTATATAGTGTACACAGCTCCCCTGCACAGTGTATATAGTGTACACAGCTCCCCTGCACAGTGTATATAGTGTACACAGCTCCCCTGCACAGTATATATATAGTGTACACAGCTCCCCTGCACAGTATATATACAGTGTACACAGCTCCCCTGCACAGTGTATATAGTGTACACAGCTCCCCTGCACAGTATATATATAGTGTACACAGCTCCCCTGCACAGTATATATACAGTGTACACAGCTCCCCTGCACAGTGTATATAGTGTACACAGCTCCCCTGCACAGTGTATATAGTGTACACAGCTCCCCTGCACAGTGTATATACAGTGTACACAGCTCCCCTGCACAGTGTATATAGTGTACACAGCTCCCCTGCACAGTGTATATAGTGTACACAGCTCCCCTGCACAGTGTATATAGTGTACACAGCTCCCCTGCACAGTGTATATAGTGTACACAGCTCCCCTGCACAGTATATATACAGTGCACACAGCTCCCCTGCACAGTGTATATAGTGTACACAGCTCCCCTGCACAGTGTATATAGTGTACACAGCTCCCCTGCACAGTGTATATACAGTGTACACAGCTCCCCTGCACAGTGTATATAGTGTACACAGCTCCCCTGCACAGTGTATATAGCGTACACAGCTCCCCTGCACAGTATACAGTGTACACAGCTCCCCTGCACAGTGTATATACAGTGTACACAGCTCCCCTGCACAGTAATGCCCGCTCCCGCACTCACCACTTGGCTGCTCTTCAGGACCCCGGGCAGGGAGCGGATATATTCCCCGTCGCAGCGGACGCCCCTCCAGCCGCGGCTCTCCCGCACCGGCTCGGTGGTCGGCTGGTAAGGGCTGCTGGCCCCGGACACCATGGAGGCTGTAGACGCCTCCGCCTCGAAGCCGTCCATGTCCTCGGCCGCTCTCATGCCGGGGGCTCCGTTCAGCGCTGGGGGCCACGCATCCCACAATGCATAGCGCGGGTCCCCGGGATCAGCAGCCGCTCAGTGACCCCCATATGTCAGCCCCTCACGCGGCTGCGACCACCACGGCGCAGTGTCCGACAGTGCAGGGCGCAGGCGCCACACCCCCGTGCCCCCTCTCCGTGCTGCCCTGGGCCCCGGTTCTCTCCGCGGTAACGCGAAAGTCGCAACGCGAGACCTACACTGACGCGCTCTGCAGGTAACTACGCCCCGACCAATCGCAGGCGAGGCTCTTTGTGACGTCCCAGTACGTCTCCTCAGCATAGCTCCGCCCACACGACTACGTCTTGCCGCGATTGTAGGCGGCTTCTTACACACTGTACTAATGAGAACACTATATATCGCCCCGCCCCAGTCATGAGACCGAGACGGGCGACTTCTCACAGTCACAGGGCTAAGCGCCAGAACCTGAGTCTATAAAGCCCTGAAAATCACCAGACGTACTCAAAAGAAAGCTATATTATACCAGAATAAGATACAAGGGAATAATACCACAAGCTCAGCTATCAACCACAATAGGTGACATCACAGCTCACCTCCTCCTCCTCCTGTACAATGACTGATAACACCTCAATATACAGTAGATAACACAGGATCCACCATTCACAATAGGTGATGTCACAGCTCACCTCCTCCTCCTGTACAATGACTGATAACACCTCAATATACAGTAGATAACACAGGATCCACCATTCACAATAGGTGACATCACAGCTCACCTCCTCCTCCTGTACAATGGCTGATAACACCTCTATATACAGTAGATAACACAGGATCCACCATTCACAATAGGTGATGTCACAGCTCACCTCCTCCTCCTGTACAATGACTGATAACACCTCTATATACAGTAGATAACCCAGGATCCATCATTCACAATAGGTGATGTCACAGCTCACCTCCTCCTCCTGTACAATGACTGATAACACCTCTATATACAGTAGATAACACAGGATCCACGATTCACAATAGGTGATGTCACAGCTCACCTCCTCCCCCTGTACAATGACTGATAACACCTCTATATACAGTAGATAACACAGGATCCACCATTCACAATAGGTGATGTCACAGCTCACCTCCTCCTCCTGTACAATGACTGATAACACCTCTATATACAGTAGATAACACAGGATCCACCATTCACAATAGGTGATGTCACAGCTCACCTCCTCCTCCTGTACAATGACTGATAACACCTCTATATACAGTAGATAACACAGGATCCACCATTCACAATAGGTGATGTCACAGCTCACCTCCTCCAGTACAATTACAACCAGCAGTTCTGGCAAAGTAGCCGCCACCAACATCATCCTGGACAGAGAAAAGAATTAAAGACAAATATAATTAGAATAAAAACTGTTGAGAAAAAAAAAAAAGTTTCCCTGTAAATTTCTTATTACTCATACTTGCACAGATCAGACACTGGGGGGCGCCATATTACACAGAATTCACTCAATCTAATCTATGTAAAATTTATGCACAGACATTTGTTACGGCAATAATTCGGCCGGTCCATGGCTGCCAGCACTGGGTGTACTTACTTTATGTACTCGTACAATGCAGGATAGCAGTTAGCGCAGTGACTTCACCAGCAGAATAGTGAGTGCAGCTCTGGAGTATAATGCAGGATATAACTCAGGATCAGTAATGTAATGTATGTACACAGTGACTGCACCAGCAGAATAGTGAGTGCAGCTCTGGAGTATAATACAGGATGTAACTCAGGATCAGTAATGTAATGTATGTACACAGTGACTGCACCAGCAGAATAGTGAGTGCAGCTCTAGAGTATAATACAGGATGTAACTCAGGATCAGTAATGTATGTACACGGTGACTGCACCAGCAGAATAGTGAGTGCAGCTCTGGAGTATAATACAGGATGTAACTCAGGATCAGTAATGTATGTACACAGTGACTGCACCAGTAGAAGAATGAGTGCAGCTCTGGAGTATAATACAGAATGTAACTCAGGATCAGTAATGTAATGTATGTACACAGTGACAGCACCAGCAGAATAGTGAGTGCAGCTCTGGGGTATAATACAGGATGTAACTCAGGATCAGTAATGTAATGTATGTACACAGTGACTGTATGGGCAGAATAGTGAGTACAGCTCTGGAGTATAATACAGGATGTAACTCAGGATCAGTAATGTAACGTATGTACACAGTGGCTGCACCAGCAGAATAGTGAGTGCAGCTCTGGAGTATAATACAGGATGTAGCTCAGGATCAGTAATGTAATGTATGTACACAGTGACTGCACCAGTAGAATAGTGAGTGCAGCTCTGGGGTATAATACAGGATGTAACTCAGGATCAGTAATGTAATGTATGTACACAGTGACTGCACCAGCAGAATAGTGAGTGCAGCTCTGGGGTATAATACAGAGCCAGTACAGGATAAGTAATATATGTGCACAGTGCACACTAGACTGTAAGGAGGAGCACACAGACCAGTGGTACCGAAATAGAATTCGCTGCAATATTTATGGCTGCATTTATGTTATTTCTCAGCAGGAGGCGCTATTACACCACCCTGAGGCAGGGACTAGATCAGTGATTTGGGGAAGATTGAGTGCTGTTCTGTAATAAGATCAGCGCTGAACATCTTAATAATAATCTTTTATTTTTTATTTTTATATAGCGCTAACATATTCCGCAGCGCTTTACAGTTTTGCACACATTATCATCGCTGTCCCCGATGGGGCTCACAAACTTAATTCCCTATCAGTATGTCTTTGGAATGTGGGAGGAAACCGGAGTGCCCGGAGGAAACCCACGCAAACACGGAGAGAACATACAAACTCTTTGCAGATGTTGTCCAAGGTGGGATTAGAACCCAGGACTCCAGCGCTGCAAGGCTGCTGTGCTATCCACTGCGCCACCGTGCTGCCCTACTTTACCGCGATCATGGAGGAGGGTCATGTGATGCAATTTTTATGCAAATTTTATTATTTTAAGTCGTACTTCAATGCAAGAAACAAAGCCGAACAAGTGAGCGAATGCCTTGTTCCCAGTTGCTGCCATTAAAGGGAACCTGTCACCCCCAAAATCTAAGTTGAGCTCAGCCCACCAGCATCAGGGGCTAATCTGCAGCATTCTGGAATGCATTCTGTAATGCTGTAGATAAGCCCATGATGTATCCTGAAAGATGAGAAAAAGGTTAGATTATACTCACCCAGGGGAGGTCCCGGTTCGATGGGCGTCGCGGTCCAGTCCAGCGCCTCCCATCTTCTCACGATGACGTCCTCTTCTTGTATTCACGATGCGGCTCCGGTGCAGGCGTAATTTGTCCTGTTGAAGGCTAAGTACTGCAGTGCGTAGGAGCCGGGCCTCTCTTGCCTTTCCCGATGCCTGCGCACTGCAGGATCACCTCGGATCACAGCCCGCTCTGCCACCGCAACCTCGGATCACAGCCCGCCCTGCCGCCGCGGCCTCGGATCACAGCCCGCCCTGCCGCCGCGGCCTCGGATCACAGCCCGCCCTGCCGCCGCGGCCTCGGATCACAGCCCACCCTGCCGCCGTGGCCTCGGATCACAGCCCGCCCTGCCGCCGCGGCCTCGGATCACAGCCCACCCTGCCGCCGTGGCCTCGGATCACAGCTAGCCCTGCCGCCTTGGCCTCGGATCACAGCCCGCCCTGCCGCCGCGGCCTCGGATCACAGCCAGCCCTGCCGCCGCGGCCTCGGATCACAGCCAGCCCTGCCGCCGCGGCCTCGGATCACAGCCCACCCTGCCGCCGCGGCCTCGGATCACAGCCCGCCCTGCCGCCGCGGCCTCGGATCACAGCCAGCCCTGCCGCCGCGGCCTCGGATCACAGCTAGCCCTGCAGCCACGGCCTCGGATCACAGCCCACCCTGCCCTCGGTTCACAGCCCGCCCTGCTGCCACGGCGTCCGATCACAGAAAAGCCTCCACACACACACATTATATGACTGTCAAAGGAATGATGGCGCTCTCATACACCGCAGCGCTGGCTCTGACTAATGTCATGTTCGGCCAATGCCACTCTGGTTTTGAGGGGATAAATGGAGGGAAGGACCCAGAAAACAGGGTAAAGGGGCTTCTTGTGGTGCACCGACACACATTAATAAAGACTAAATCAACAAATTGGTTGTTACCATTTATTGAAACTGCAAGTAATAGGTTTAATGGCCTGCCAACGTCGATGTTAAAATAAATAAATTAATATAAAATTCTTTTCCGGGGGTGAAGGTGGTGTAAGGCAAGACAAAGGTGCCCAAAGTGGTTTTGTCTTAAGGAGACCTGCAGCAATATTTCCCCGTAGTGCTTTGCATTGCAGCCCAGTAAAGCAGGAGCTCCGATACAACACCCTGCAATACAACATGCAGAAGGTCTCGCCTCCCTTCTCTGCCGTATTAAAAAAAAAAAAAAAAACTAAAATCATGGTCGGAACGAGCCCCACTTATCCCGAGAGAGTGGGGATCTGGACGTCAGGACTGACGGCACTTGCAAATCATATAATATATATTTTATGTCTATAAAAGTGACTGTTAATACAGTGCAGAAATCCTCCAAGCGCCTCCTAGTGGCACATCCTGAAACCGCTCCAGGCACTTGGAACAACTGACCAAACATGCTTTGTTTGCCCCCAGGGTGATCGCCACCGTACCCCAACCCACCAAAAAACTGTATACACTGGCAGCAAACTCCAGCCCCTCATTCCTCTTTGCTTCAGCCGATAAAAGTAAAAACAAAAAAAAAAAAAAACAAAGGATTTCCCGAAACCGTTGGAAAGCCATATATTAATAAACCTATCTGCAAAAAGCATCCCGCAGGAAAAGAGGGGGTTAAATGTATAAGTGGCCGGCCGCTCCGCTATTTCTTCCTACCTACGCTGTCCTAGATCGCAGCCGGCAGCACCTTCTTGGGTTCTTTAAGATCCAACATTCCTTCTCCATCCACGGGGCCGGCGGCGCGGTGCAAATGGGAGACAGCGGCTTCTACCGGCGTAGTCCGACCACCCCACCCTTACAGGATGGGCTGCTACCTGTGCTTTGTAGGTGCGAAAAACCGGACCCTATTCTAGTGGCTTTCTGCACTGGAAGGGAAGGGTTAAACCAGGTGGAATATTTCAAGGCAAGCTTCACGTAGGGCGGGCACGTAACACTGTGGAATCGGGCTAGTAGCGGCCCCCCCGTCTCGTCTGCTGTGTCGGAGCAGCCTTGGTATCATTAAGTCCAATATACATGTTATTATTTGGTCATTTACATAAAGTGTGGCGCGAGTGTTTGCTCCGTCAGGCCTCGTTCTCCGTAGGGGAAGAGTTCGCTAACACGGTGTCCGGCTGGCGGCTCATTCTGTCCAGCTCCTCCTGGACGTTGGTCAGTACGGGCTTCTGTCCTGTATGGAATAAGAAGAACTTTGTATTAAAGGGAGATGCTCATTAGCCCCCCAGGAGCCGTCACAGACGGGCTGAGAAAGTCATGGTGGCAGCGGTGATGCCTAGGGTGATGATGCCTAGTCATATGCCTAGTCATGTGGACTACTAATCACCTGTTCTGCTAGACATGGACCAGAGTTTAGAAGTGGCGGCTTTACACCACTCTATCGACGATCGGCATTGTGTTTGGTGATATACGGCTGCATGCAGCTGCTCGGTCATGAAGCTCCTGGCGGGGCGCAGTGTTTGTGCCAATCTTATACCAAAGGAGGTTTGGGCTCTACAGGTATTGATTATTCACTATGTCCTCAGCGCACGGCGTCCCCACTCCGTAACTTCACATGGGCCTGATAAAAGACCTAAATTCTCTGATGTAAGACGCGTGTGGCCATACGTTTCTCCATATATTGTGTATCCTGGGAAATTCTACAAATATCTAAGATAAAGGGGTCACCTGGATACTCCATGAAAGCGATATTTTAGCCTACCTGCTTTCTTGGCGGAGTTCGGAGCAGACCCCGGCGCTCCTGGACTCCCGGGGGATCCTGTCTTTTTACTCAAAAGACTATTGAAGAAACTGGCCAAGACTCCTTCGCTGGCGGCAGCATCTGTATGAAGAACACAATGGCTACAGCATTAGATTAGCCGATGAAAGTAGATTAGGTCCCATTTCTGCATCGGAGGTCTATGGCTGCCATGAGTCGGAGGTGCACTTCAGCGCAATCCTTTCAGAGAAGCCCCTCGTACAGAAAATTGCTTTAACCTCTGTACTACGCAGCTTTTAACAGTATCCGCCGCCTCTGAATTATACAATGTCAGGGCTTTAGAGACCTCTATGTTCAGTCTGTAGTAACACGTGTTTAACATCGATGCATCCATTATTCACAAGTCCTAAAAATACACGAGTCTATAAGAACGTAGGCATGAATGCGTGATCGAGTCCGGGAGGAGGAAGCGCTCCAACGCCGGCTGTGCGGAGAGACCCCTCGCTAGGAGTGAGTGATCAATGTATGACGTGCACCAGGGAAACTACAGAACCGGGTCACCGGCTGCTACTGTCCTCAAATGTAAAAACTCTTCTACGGCTGTATGTTAATGACGGGCAAGTACAGAAAAGGCAGGGTCACTTAAGAATTAGGTATATGGGGGTCTCCTGACCCACGATACAAGGCGCTGACGTTGGAGTCTGACTCCGGCTCTCTCTAACCAGTTATTGGGACCACCTGACCAGGTGCTAAAAAGATCACCGAATGTCAGAGTGGGACCAAGAGCGTGCACGACACTTACTCTTAATATTAGGGTCCGGCTTTTTGACAGCCGCCATTGGTGAAGAGCTGGGCACGGCGGTGGGTCCGGTACGACCTGGAGCTCGGGGGGATCCGGTGGGAGCTCTGGCTGGAGACTCCTAAAAGGCAAAATCGTGTACGAGTTATCACTTGTAATAAAAACAACAAAACTATTATAAGGCAGAAACGCACAGTACATCATTATCTGCCAGCATCAAAAACCAAAGCAGGAGTTACAACTTTGAATGACAACCTTTGCTTAGTCCTCGCACCCCAAACCTTGTGACCGTCATGCTGCTCGGCCCTCAGGAGTTCATTTATGGGGGCTACGCTGGCATAAAGCCATCGATACACAACCAGGCGAGACACGAGCGGCTCCATTGCCTGCAGACTTTCTATATATACGGAAACTTGGCCGAGGCACAGAAACTAAAAATTCTAAGATCTTGTTAGATTCTGAGAACGAAACATATCGTCAGACCAGCGGACCCACCAGACTGCACGAGATGTCCATATCTGATCCCATCACAGACGGCGATGATGTATAGCAGCTGGTAAAGCCACCACATACACATTGGATTACCCCCTTTTTTGGGGAGACCAAGAAATTTTTTTACATTTTTTATCATTTTTGATGATTTTTTGTGAAGGATTGACTTTTTGCATTGCAAGCTGTAATTTTTATAGGTTCGGAGAGGGGAGCGAAAGGGAGGGATAAATACATTATTTTGTTTATATCGTGTTTTTGGGGGGAGGTAAGTGTACCTGTAACTAAAAAAAAAAGTGGGAGTTTGCTTTTTGTGTTCTTTATTTTTAGAATGTGGAGTGAATTAAACAAACAAATAATGATAATATAAATATATATACACCGTATTTTTCAGACTATAAGATGCAGTGGACCATAAGACTCACTCCAAATTTTCAGGAGGAAAATAAGCAAAAAAAAAAAAAAAAGTTAAGGAGGTTTTCGGCGCTGCAAGTACCATCCCAGGTTGGTAGAAGGGAGTGTTTGGTGGTACTCAGCGGTGCAGGGGCTCCGCCAACATTTTCTGAAAGCCTGAATCCCGGCACTTCCATGGTTTCAATGCGGTGGACTCAGGGGAAAATGGCCACAGTTTGCGGAGCATGCGCACATTTTGTGCTCGCGAGCAGAGATCTCCATCTGCTCATACGCTGCCTCAAGTGGTCATTATGTCAGAGTCCACCGCACTGAAACCATGGGAGTGCAGGGGGTTCAGGCTTTCACAAAATATCGTCGGATTTCCCCAAAAATTGGACCACTCTGACCTGTGTAGACAAGACTGGCGGGCAGTAGTAACGATGGCACAGGCTCTATACTCACCGAGGCTCTTGTCGGAGTGGCCGGTTGCTTTGCCAAGTAGGACTGTGAAAGAAAAGTAATTTATCAGGAGGACTTAATAGTTAATGCCAAAGAAATAGTCAACCTTTCAAGTATAAAAGCCCTTCATTAACCAATATGGCCATCAAAGCTTCCAAAGGGGAGGGTATTCAGCTTTTCCAGGAACCAGAGAAGCAAATTTACCAGGTGATACTATGATATGGAAAGAGGACATATAGTGCTAACTTTATATGCTGCATTTTTCACTGGCACACATGACTTGAAACAAATCCAATGCTGTCCTGCTACGGTCAAAGGGCCATTGCTGCCGATCACAGGGGATTGTAAGTGAACAGTCAAGAATTACATCTTAAGATGACGGGTAGATCATGTAGTGATCCCAGCGGCCATACCTGCTGCTTCATCAGGAAAACCTGCTCGTCTTCTGCCGCCACCTCCTTATCATGGACGAGCTGCGGGAAGGAAAGCGCCCTACGCTGTAAGACTAGTTCATGGCGACATCAGGCAGAAGGCGAGACACAGAAGAGGCGCCCCTACCTTTCTTACAGGCGGCTTTACAATAAAGTCCTCAAAGGCATCTTCAGGTTTGACGCTTGTGAAATTTTCATGCAAAATTCCGATTTTCTTCTCGTTGTCCCAGCCGGCAGGACTAATGAAAAGTCAACAGGAAGGGTTAACAAGCCGCACATGGCAATAGAAAACCTGCATACAGACAATGGGGAAGATGCCATTTCTGACCCCAGGACTCTGGAGGAGAGATGATGTTCACCGACACAATGTATGGCTCCAGCCTATACCTTGGAGGCTTATTATGGTGAGCGGACCACAGACATGACATATGGGAGAAATCTTACATAAACACAGCGTCTTTCTCCACCACCATGGCAGGCGTGCTGAAGTGGAAGCCATAGGTCTTATGGACAATGTACTTGTACAGAAGATCCAAGTTCTTCTCTTCTTTCACTGAAGAATAAATTAAGGCGGCTCCATCTGTCAGGTACAATTAAGGAAACCACAGGCAGCAAAAAGATTATACCCCAGAGCTGCACTCACTATTCTGCTGGTGCAGTCACTGTGTACATACATTACTGATCCTGAGTTACATCCTGTATTATACCCCAGAGCTGCACTCACTATTCTGCTGGTGCAGTCACTGTGTACATACATTACATTACTGATCCTGAGTTACATCCTGTATTATACCCCAGAGCTGCACTCACTATTCTGCTGGTGCAGTCACTGTGTACATACATTACTGATCCTGAGTTATCTCCTGTATTATACCCCAGAGCTGCACTCACTATTCTGCTGGTGCAGTCACTGTGTACATACATTACATTACTGATCCTGAGTTACATCCTGTATTATAACCCAGAGCTGCACTCACTATTCGGCTGGTGCAGTCACTGTGTACATACATTACTGATCCTGAGTTACATCCTGTATTATACCCCAGAGCTGCACTCACTATTCTGCTGGTGCAGTCACTGTGTACATACATTACATTACTGATCCTGAGTTACATCCTGTATTATAACCCAGAGCTGCACTCACTATTCGGCTGGTGCAGTCACTGTGTACATACAGGATGTAACTCAGGATCAGTAATGTATGTACACAGTGACTGCACCAGCCGAATAGTGAGTGCAGCTCTGGGTTATAATACAGGATGTAACTCAGGATCAGTAATGTATTATACCCCAGAGCTGCACTCACTATTCTGCTGGTGCAGTCACTGTGTACATACATTACATTACTAATCCTGAGTTACATCCTGTATTATACCCCAGCTGCACTCACTATTCGGCTGGTGCAGTCACTGTGTACATACATTACATTACTGATCCTGAGTTACATCCTGTATTATACCCCAGAGCTGCACTCACTATTCTGCTGGTGCAGTCACTGTGTACATACATTACATTACTAATCCTGAGTTACATCCTGTATTATACCCCAGAGCTGCACTCACTATTCTACTGGTGCAGTCACTGTGTACATACATTACATTACTGATCCTGAGTTACATCCTGTATTATACCCCAGAGCTGCACTCAATATTCTGCTGGTGCAGTCACTGTGTACATACATTACATTACTAATCCTGTATTACATCCTGTATTATACTCCAGAGCTGCACTCACTATTCTGCTGGTGCACTCACTGTGTACATACATTACATTACTGATCCTGAGTTACATCCTGTATTATACTCCAGAGCTGCACTCACTATTCTGCTGGTGCACTCACTGTGTACATACATTACATTACTGATCCTGTATTACATCCTGTATTATACTCCAGAGCTGCACTCACTATTCTGCTGGTGCAGTCACTGTGAACATACATTATTGATCCGCAGTTACCTCCTGTATTATACGCCAGAGCTGCACTCACTATTCTGCCGATGCAGTATTATGTATACAGTGACTCCAGCTGCAGAATAAGGAGTGCAGCTCTGCAGGTTTATAGTTCTGGGTGTAGCTCAGATCAGTACGTTCCAACCAATGCAATGTCTTTCCATAGTTACTCATCTTTTCCCATTACACACACTCTATAAAATGTACATTATGTGGTCGGTAACTGAGGCGTCCGGTCGGTGACAGGATACACTGCAGGCAGAACCTCCGGATGTGAGACTGGATGAAGTCAAAATACTCGTCTCTGTAGTCGTGCTCCTTCTCCAGCACGCTGACTGCGTCACACTGAAAAGACAGAGAGCAGATCACCTGGAGAGCCTGGGCAGACATGGTGGGCCGTGCTGGATCTGTGGGTCTTCCTCACACAGATAGCTTTCTATTTGACCCCTATACGACCTATATGTACGTCATAGGTCGCGTCTCCCTCTTTGATGAGGGCTCCGACGCTGATCCCGCATCTTTTCCGGCTCATGACAGCCGATTTGATCAGCTGTCGTACCCCTAAGAGCCACGGGTGGAATCGTGATCCACCCGCGACTGTTAACTGTTAAATACCGCTGTCAATATCCAACAGCGGCATTTAACATGCACACACCGGAAGAGCGTTACTGAAACCCTGTCACATGATTGCGGGGTGCCGATGGGTTAGCATGACAACCCGGGATCTGCAGGAGACCCCCTATGGTTGTCATTGCCGATCATGGCCAGCGTTCATAGCAGATGAGCATTTCTGCTACACAGAGCAGGGCCGATATTGGCCTTGAAAAGTTATGGCTCTGGGAAGAAGGGGAGCAAAAAATGGTCATGGTGTGAAGGAGTTAAAAGGGTTGTCAATATGATAGGCACTAACGTGTTCTTCTGTGGGGGTCCGACCACTGGGATTGTACAGTTTGTCAGAACAGGGAAATGTTATCTTCGATGGGACACAAATCAGAGGCCCAGTTTGGGCGTCTCATCACCGCTCCATTCATCCACTATGGGGCCGCCGAAAAAAAGCCGAAGCAGTCCAAAGGGAAAGCAGCTCCGTTCCTACGGGAATATAAGTACCCCATTATCACCTGTCCCAACGGTCAGACCCCTACAAATCAACAAGTTACCATCTATCACTTGTATTCACCAGACAACCCCTTTATGTCTAGGACAGGACTCAAATATGAGGATCTTCATTCTACTGATTAAGGGGCCCCACATAATGGACCACTGCTCCTACAATGTGCAGTTAACACAGATAATGATGGGATCCAATGAATTTCTCGCTGATGTTAAGTCAGTGGTGTAGTCATAAGGGGTGAAGAATAATAATAATAATAATAATAATAATAATTTTTATTTATATAGCGCCAACATATTCCGCAGCGCTTTACAAATTATAGAGGGGACTTGTACAGACAATAGACATTACAGCATAACAGAAATACAGTTCAAAACAGATACCAGGAGGAGTGAGGGCCCTGCTCGCAAGCTTACAAACTATGGGGAAAAGGGGAGACACGAGAGTTGGATGGTAACAATTGCTTTAGTTATTCGGACCGGCCATAGTGTAAGGCTCAGGTGTTCATGTAAAGCTGCATGAACCAGTTAACTGCCTAAGTATGTAGCAGTACAGACACAGAGGGCTATTAACTGCATAAAGTGAATGAGAACATGATGCGAGGGACCTGTTTTTTTTTTTTGGTTTTTTATATATATATATATATATATATATATATATATATATATATATATATATATATATATATATATATATATATATATATATATATATATATATATATATATATATATATATATATATATATAAATAGGCCACACAGGGATCGTTAGGTTAATGCATTAAGGCGGTAGGCCAGTCTGAACAAATGAGTTTTTAGGGCACGCTTAAAACTGTGGGGATTGGGGATTAGTCGCATTAACCTAGGTAGTGCATTCCAAAGAATCGGCGCAGCACATGTAAAGTCTTGGAGACGGGAGTGGGAGGTTCTGATTATTGAGGATGCTAACCTGAGGTCATTAGCGGAGCGGAGGGCACGGGTAGGGTGGTAGACTGAGACCAGAGAGGAGATGTAGGGTGGTGCTGAGCCATGGAGTGCTTTGTGGATGAGGGTAGTAGTTTTGTACTGGATTCTGGAGTGGATGGGTAGCCAGTGTAATGACTGGCACAGGGTAGAGGCATCGGTGTAACGGTTGGTGAGGAATATGATCCTGGCTGCAGCATTCAGGACAGATTGGAGCGGGGAGAGTTTTGCAAGAGGGAGGCCAATTAGTAGAGAGTTACAATAGTCCAGACGAGAATGAATAAGTGAAACAGTAAGAGTTTTTGCAGAGTCGAAAGTAAGAAAAGGGCGAATTCTAGAAATGTTTTTGAGATGCAGGTAAGAAGAGCGAGCCAGTGATCGGATGTGGGGGGTGAATGAAAGGTCAGAATCAAGGATGACCCCAAGGCAGCGGGCATGTTGCTTTGGAGTAATGGTGGAACCGCACACGGAGATGGCAATGTCAGGCAAAGGAAGGTTAGTAGAGGGAGAGAACACGAGGAGTTCAGTTTTTGACAGGTTAAGTTTCAGATAGAGGGAGGACATGATGTTAGAGACAGCGGTAAGACAATCACTGGTGTTTTCTAAAAAGGTCGGTGTGATATCGGGAGCAGAAGTGTATAATTGGGTGTCGTCAGCATAGAGATGGTACTGGAAACCAAATCTACTGATTGTTTGTCCAATAGGGGCAGTATACAACGAGAAGAGGAGGGGGCCTAGGACTGATCCTTGAGGAACCCCAACAGTAAGGGGAAGGTGAGAGGAGGAGGAACCAGCAAAACATACAGTGAAGGATCGGTCAGAGAGATAGGAGGAGAACCAGGAGAGAACGGTGTCCTTGAGGCCGATGGAGCGGAGCATAGTGAGGAGGAGCTGATGATCCACAGTATCGAATGCTGCAGAGAGATCCAAGAGAATTAGAATGGAGTAGTGACCATTAGATTTAGCTGTTAGTAGGTCATTAGAGACTTTAGTGAGGGCAGTTTCAGTAGAGTGTAAAGAGCGGAAGCCAGATTGAAGAGGGTCGAGAAGAGAGTTATCTGAGAGATAGCGGGTAAGACGGGAGTGGACCAGGCGTTCGAGGAGTTTAGAGATGAAGGGAAGATTAGAGACAGGTCTATAATTAGCGGCACAGTTTTGATCGAGGGATGGTTTTTTAAGTAATGGATGTATGATGGCATGCTTAAATGAGGAGGGAAAAATACCGGAAGTGAGGGAAAGGTTGAATATTTTTGTTAGGCGAGAGGTGACAGCCGGGGAAAGGGACTGGAGGAGATGTGACGGAATGGGGTCACTGGTGCAAGTGGTCGGGCGAGAAGATGCAAGGAGCCTGCTTACTTCTTCTTCTGTAACTGCTTCAAAGTCAGAGAGTGAACTAGATGCAGTGGGGGAGGGAGGACAGTGCATGGTAAGAAGAAGCAGCAAATACACCAAATCATAATGAACCCAGGAGCTTAAAGGGGTTATCCAGGGACACATACTATGGCATCAGAAGGTGTCGGCTGCTCACCAGGCGGGTATCACATGGGACAGATATATGGGCCCCTCGCTGATGCAGGAAAGTGGGACGATGGATAGCCCCCCACCATTACACCCGTGTGATGGCAGGAACACGACTGACCTTGGTGCACACGACCAGCACTGGCATGCCGAGATTGTGAGTGAGAATATTGTCTCCGAGCGGCAAAATGACATTCTCGTCATCTGTGCCCGATGAGGCGGGACCCCTCCTCTGCGGGGACCCCGAGGACGCGTCTTCTGGCTCCACATATTCCTGAAAATCCTTAACGACTGGAAAGAAACAAAAATAAAAATTATTCTAGGTGCCGACAAGGAGGAGACCATAAAGGTAGAAATTGGGGTCTGTCTCATGGGGGGGGCAGCAAATCATAAATACAGCCTTGCAGCGATTGCAAAAGAAGAGACACTTCTCCTTTAAGCGATGCAAATAAGCGCCCAGCACATTTGTGCCATTAGCATGTCCACACAATGGAGACATTCACAGCGGACCCCTGTGTGCTAGAGACCATCAGTGACGAGGCACAAAGGAGGACCCGCCATTGAGCCAAGCACAGGACATGTCATTGTGAGGAGGACGGGGCAGGTGGTCAGCCATGCTCATTCATCCTCCGCGGTGCAGGATGTCGCCCGTATAGAAGCGGATACAGAAATCCCGAAATGTAGAAATCCAGCCCCAACAGTATACGATCAGCTTACTCTATGAGGAGGGAACTCCTTGGCCACACGCCAAAGGCAAACATGGAAGTATTTGCACAGAGACACCTGCCGACAGCAGCGGAGATATCAGTGTTTGCTGGGAAATTACTTCACCTTAATGATTTCACGCACATTTGTCACCGAGGATTTGTCGGAAGGAGAGAAATATCACCAGACTGAACACCGACTACTTAAAGGGAGGGACGATAAGTCCGAAGCCTGTCCCTTAATCCAACTTATCAACCTTTAATAAACGTAAAGTTTTGTAAAATGACCAAAAAAAACCCAAAACCTATGAATAGGAGTCCAGCCTGTAGCAGGAGAACTATTACTCCCAGCAGGCTGGAGGGTTGCAGTGCTGTAACAGCTGGATTGTCACAGTTATCTACAGATCATTTCCCAGTAACTAAGCCATGAAATCTTCCCATTGTCAGAGTTGATAAATGAATGAAGGGATAAATGATACTGGACAATTGCTTATTGGCAATCGCTCCGATGTCCGTGGACCGGATGAATGAGATACATTTCTGGAAGGTTATTTCTAGGCATCTCACGTCTCCAGATGAATCACATGCTGCACCAGACATCTGCGGGACTGTTCCATCTCCGCGGATCAACACGGCGATTGCCAAGCTGCGTCCAGCACAAACATGTGCGAGAGATGCACTCGGGGTGTGGTAACCCCAGGAAGGCTCCGCCACTCCCAGACATACAGGCAGGAACGCCGGGAGGATGGCGTCTTAAAGGGCACACGACGTGACTAGCTATCAGAGAAGTGGTCACCCGGCTTGGCTATGGCAGAGGGGATGGCTTGCTGCAAGCTACCATGCAGGATAAGCCAAATTTAAAGGGGGCCTGGGATGTGCTGCAAGATAGTCGGTAAGAGGAGTATTATTTTTTAGGTTACGGCAAAGCAATGTGAGCGTTTTCTAAAAAGACTGCACAAGTCCTTATGTGCCCAGAAGCTGGAGGAGTTCAGGTGAAAAAAAACTGATCAGGTTCCAGTGAAAGAATACTTACAGCGGTAACTCTACCTCCTTCTGTACACAGCAGAGACAATGTTCCCGCCAAGACAGAAAGTTTCCCACCCCATCGCCTCCTCTATTCCACAGGAACATGAAGCAATGACTTACTGGACGCTCGGTCCGTGAGGAAAAGGCGCCTCATCAGGAAGCTGCTCGACTTACCTGCTGTGATATAGGCTTATTTTAGGTGCCTGGTCTTTGATATCCACCTCAATTATGGACCATTTCCACTCTTTTTGCATAGACCTAAAAACAACTCCCTCTGGCAAAACTCAATAATCTTCATGTACTTGCAGTGGACTAAAGCTAGCTATATACCTTAAGATAGTCATCTGCCAAATGCTCAGCACACCGTCTGCTTCACTTGCCGGTTCCACAAACCCATGCACGCTTCAGGGGGTTTGCATGTGTTCTCGTTAGGCGCTGAGGAATAAAGGTACCGTCACACTAGACGATATCGCTAGCGATCCGTGACGTTGCAGCGTCCTCGCTAGCGATATCGTCCAGTGTGACAGGCAGCAGCGATCAGGCCTCTGCTGTGCTGTCGCTGGTCGGGGAAGAAAGTCCAGAACTTTATTTCGTCGCTGGACTCCCCGTAGACATCGCTGAATCGGCGTGTGTGACACCGATTCAGCGATGTCTTCGCTGGTAACCAGGGTAAACATCGGGTAACTAAGCGCAGGGCCGCGCTTAGTAACCCGATGTTTACCCTGGTTACCATCGTTAAAGTAAAAAAAACAACCGCTACATACTTACCTACCGCTGTCTGTCCTCGGCGCTCTGCTTCTCTGGTCTGGCTGTGAGCACAGCGGCCGGAAAGCAGAGCGGTGACGTCACCTCTCTGCTTTCCGGCTGCCCGGCGCTCACAGCCAGACCAGAGAAGCAGAGCGCCGAGGACAGACAGCGGTAGGTAAGTATGTAGCGTTTGTTTTTTTACTTTAACGATGGTAACCAGGGTAAACATCGAGTAACCCGATGTTTACCCTGGTTACCGGGGACATCGGGATCGTTGGTCGCTGGAGAGCCGTCTGTGTGACAGCTCTCCAGCGACCAAACAGCGACGCTGCAGCGATCCGGATCGTTGTCGGTATCGCTGCAGCGTCGCTTAGTGTGACGGTACCTTAAGCCACTGCCTGACAGCTCTACTAGCCGCTTATCTTCCATAAGAATAGGATCAGTCTTGTGGAAAGTCAACATGGCCGATCATTCTTAAAGCCCTCATATTACACATTAGATTAACATTGGAGGCATCCAACAGTATCGTCAGACACTACTCAATGTGGACAAATCTGAACTCATCATCTTTCCTCCATCCCACAAATCTTCCTTACTTGACCTATCTATCGCAGTCAATGACATCATGCTTTCCCCTGTACCCGAAGTCCGCTGCCTCGGAGTAAACTTCGACTCTGTCCTGTCCTTCAAACCACACATCCAAGCTCTTTCCACCTCCTGTCGCCTCCAGCTCAAAAATATCTCCAGGATCCGTCCTTTCCTCAACCCCCAATCTACTAAAATGCTTGTGCACGCCCTCATCATTTCCCGCCTTGACTACTGCAACATCCTTTTCTGTGGCCTCCCTGCTAACACCCTTGCACCTCTCCAGTCCATCCTTAACTCTGCTGCCCGACTAATCCATCTCTCTCCTCGCTACTCCTCCGCTTCCCCCCACTGCAAATCTCTTCACTGGCTCCCATTCCCTCAGCGTATCCAGTTCAAATTGCTAATACTGACCTACAAAGCCATCCACAACCTGTCTCCTCCATATATCTCTGAACTAATCTCTCGATATCTTCCCTCACGTGACCTCCGGTCCTCCCAAGACCTCCTTCTCTCCTCCACACTTATTCGCTCCTCATCCAATCGCCTCCAAGACTTCTCCCGAATATCCCCCATCCTCTGGAACTCTCTGCCCCAACACGTCCGACTATCAACCACAGTCGGATCCTTCAGATGGAACCTGAAAACTCATCTCTTCAGGAAAGCCTACAGCCTGCACTGACACCGCTGCTGCCTCATCACCAACGAAGCTACCGCCTCACCAACACCGGAGCTACCGCCTCACCAACACCGGAGCTCCTGCAACCCTCAACCTACTGTCTCCTTCCCCATAATCCTGTAGAATGTAAGCCCGCAAGGGCAGGGTCCTCGCCCCTCTGTATCAGTCCGTCATTGTTAGTTTGTTTACTGTATGTGATATTTGTAACTTGTATGTAACCCCTTCTCATGTACAGCACCATGGAATCAATGGTGCTATATAAATAATAATAATAATAATGTGTATAAGGGTCTCCTGTCTCTCCTCCTGAAAGATGAGGTCGAGGGAGTTTAGGATCTGGCATGTCCGGGTTTTGGGCTGTTTACACTTTTCTTCACGGCGAGATAAGACCCTCCAGATGTATGAAAATAGAAAACACAGGAGCGCTCCGCAGGGCACAGGGTAAGTGTTGAAGGATAGCTGGAGGCCAAATATTTTTTTTTCACCATCGTTCGTCCAAGAGCTTTTCATTTTGTATGGGGGACCCTTACCCATCTTCCATACTTGCCGGAGTGGAGTCTCACCAAAAATGGCACTTTAAGACTCTGCAAAGTATGATGTTAAAAGGGGGATGCCCTGTGTTAGAAAATCATGGCTGCTTTCTTTCCAAGCAGGACGCATCATCTCTGACATTGTGGTCCCAACCGTAGTAGTGAAAAAGCCATGTCTCCAGGAGTTTGTGACCGACCCCCTTACTTGTTAAAGGCACATAATACCCCTCAATAACATTATGCTTATCAAACCCTTCCTGAGACACTTACTCTTCTGTTCCAGGTCTCTAATCTCCTCAGGTGAAATCTTCAGCTTGTCTATGTGTTCCCGTAAAACGCTTGCCCACTTCAGCAGCGATTCCATTATCGTCCACGGCCTGGACATGTCGCCCACAAACACAGCCAGCGTGTCGCGGATTGTGTCCGCAGACAAGGCGAACTTTAAAAGGCCTTTGTGGTACAGATCTCCGTCCAAGATCCAAACGTTGCAGCGCGTGTGATCTGAAAGAAAAAAGCCAAAAAATGCTCAGTACTGAACCAATGATGCGTGCAGATCTCTAAGACCCTCCTAATGAGGCACGAGATCGGCCTCGTACCTCCATGCGCCAGAGATGCAATCGCAGGAATTCCAGATTTGCTTTCCGCCACATTTTCCCACCAGTAGATCATGGATATATTACATAGAAATTAGCTCTGTGCCTGGCAGCCGAGCAATGAGCTGGAGCCCAGAGTAAAAGCGCTCATTGTCTTTGGACAATATCATCCATAATTTGTCACGCAGCTGCCGCTTGGCACCGACGGGTGCTGTAAATAGCTGGCAAGGAGCTGCGGAAAGACGGCAAGCCGCGTAGTGCAAGCTGCAAATAGTCCGAGTCACGAAAATAGAAGCTGATGCTCCTCGATTATGCAAATAAACGTCTGCACGTAGAAAGAACAGAGATGTCTGTCTTTACTACAGCGAAGACAGATAGGGGGTGCAAAAAACAAGCAAAAACAAGCAAAAAGCACTGTCACCCCTGATGCCCTGCATCACCATGGCTCATATGACATGACAGCAATGTAGCCAAACTATCAGAGACATGTTAGTCACGCCTAGTGCAGAAATGTGTCATTTTTAAAGGGCCTCCTGCACAAATCTTACTAACCTACCCACAGGATAAATGATCCGATCATCTGGACCACCACCAGTGACAAAAATGGGGGTCTCCTGTACCTGTTTAAATGCAGCTGCAGTCGATCGCCTTTGCATAAAGCAACAGTGCACATGTTCAATCAGTGCTGCACGATGCCAACATTTTTCGTGACCGGTGGGGATCCCAGCGATGGGACTTAATAGTTTAGTTTCTGGGAAAACTTTTAAAACTAGGTCTCCAATGACATAAGCAGTGGGGGGCAACTAAGAATTGTAAAGGATGATAGGGGTGACCTAAAAGGAACACACTAATCCTCTAATCCTGGAAACAAGTGCTAAAAGTAAGGGTTTTGGTAGGATCTGTCTTGCAGCAGACTGAGCAAAGGGGGGAGGCTCCTGCTGCAG
Organism: Ranitomeya imitator; assembly: GCF_032444005.1. NCBI lineage: Eukaryota > Metazoa > Chordata > Amphibia > Anura > Dendrobatidae > Ranitomeya > Ranitomeya imitator. The sequence goes on from NC_091290.1 coordinate 131,764,958, forward strand.
GAACAGTACAATAAAGAGAAGGACGAGGGGATGTAGATTTATTTTTCCATATATTACTTAGATTTAATTGTATCAATAAGAAAGAAATTAAGGAAGGAAATTCAGGACTATTATTACATTTTCCATAAAAAGAAAAAAAAAGTATAAACGAGCAATTGAAAAACCATTAGGTTTCGCCAGGCTGAGAACCCAGCGACGCAGTATACATATTGTACTCTATAGTTTGATCAGACGCATAGTATAGAGCATGTTGGGAGTTGTAGTTATGCAACGACTGGAGAGTTGTAATCCCCCTCTGTGATTCATATTGGTCAGGGGGTGGGATGAATGAATGGGGAAGCGTTACTTCCCTCTGTCATAAAACCTCAGTCAGTGAATTGACATATTCCTGTTAACACGCAGAGACTGAAATCCTCTCCAGCGCACAGATAAGTCATACACAGCTGCATCTTATAATGAGCAGGACATGATGAGAACAGGGGTTTTTTTTTAGCCTCTGAAAATAAAGAAAGTTTCCTTAATGATAGCACTCGGAGAGCCCCTTTAAAACAGGAGATCTTTCCGATGCGTGAAGGAAGCCGAACAAATAAATAGTGTTGGTCCTATGTAGAAAACGCAGCGCTGATGAGCGGTGTGGATTGTTACTCACCATCTCGGTCCTCATCATGAATGCTCAGATACAAATATTCCAGGCCTCGTCCTTTCTTGTTATGATCCGCTCCTTGGAGCTTTGCCATCAGAGTCGTCTTTCCCGATCCATCTTCCCCTGCGTTGACCGAAAGAGAAGAAAAAACATAAAAATCAGACAAAGATCCTCAGGTCGGAGACTGAAAGCCTCTCCTGATCATGTCCACGGGAGCTGCACACTAAACCATATAAAGTTCAATCCTCAATTAAGAAAAGTAAATAGATCTACATGGAAGTTACTAAACAGATAATTCGCGGATTTTCACTCTTTGTCATGGAGGTTGAAATCTGCGGCAAAAATCAGCATTCATTCCAACATGTCCCCCGCTCATCATAAGGTCTCCTCTGTACGGTTAGATATAACATCTGTCATTACCTATATATCATGACTTTTTTTTTGGTGGGGGGTGGACAGGACACCACTCACCTAACACTAGGATATTTTTCCCGCAGGGTAGCTTGTTCCGTGCCCGGGTGGAGACATCGCTGAGAATAGATGACCTGCACGGAAACAAGAAGAGGGGGGTTAATATATGTTGGGCGCAATATTTAATATGGCGGACGAAATCAAGAAGCGGATAATGTTTCAGGCCACCGTGATTTACCCAATACTCACAGGACAGAACCTTCCAACTCTTATAAGCCGAGGTATTTCTTTATACGCAGGGGGGAGCGGGAGGTCATATTTTATTAATCAGCGCAGCATTATCCGCAGTGCATCTCCCCGGCTCATTGCTGATGTATAATGCGGACCTCTGCTGTATACTGAAGAAAGCTATTTAAGGGGGTCACGTCCTGTAAAGTGATGGTATATTACTATGCTACCCAGCTAAGGAGGAGGACCACCCAAGGACTTCACTGATGATTTTCCGAGATCTATGAATACAGGAATGAGGTTGCAGATTTTCCCCGGCAGCCAAAAATTTTAAGCAAATGTTGATTTTGTTGCAGCAATTTAGTCCCTGGTGTGAAATATGCAGTTTTCCTAAAAAAAATAAATACCGGTAAATAAAAAAAATTAAAAAATAGTGCAGCAAATTTTCATCGTGGGAACTTATCCTGAGACAGATGCCATAAAAATCCTCATGACAAAGCAGCACAATCACCGAGTCCCGGACTAACCAGGGTGTGGTATTCCCCTGGGCAGGAAGGATTAAAGTTGCGAGCTTGGTGAAAACATCAGTAAAGAGAATGCAGAACTGTCAAGTAATATTGTCAACGTTGGGAAGAAAGGGGAAAAAAAAAAAAAAGTGAGATAAAGCAGCCATAAAAATGTGCCACCCTAAGGAAAACCTGTCTGCTCTTCAGACATGGGACTTTTGTAACACAATGTCAGCTCCTAGATTAAAAAAAAAAATTATTTCTTAATTATTTAACCTTTGAATGAAGGAAAAAGGAGACTGGTGGGAGATTTTGTGTCACCCAGCTTTCCCAGAAACAGACAAAAAAAAAAAAGTTTGATCCAACTTTTTAGCGGTTGTTAAATGCCCGGCGGCAGTGATCTATACAGACGGCTGCACAGGAAAAGGATGAGTCTCTAGGAAGCGCTGGTGGTGACAGGATGATGGGAGTGGTAGTGACGGGCGGGCATGCTGGTCTATGACGAAGATGACGGCTCTGCTCCGGATTTTCTGCACAGAAGGAAGGAGCGAGATTTATCTGGAGAAGTTAATTGCATCGAAAAGGAAAAGGAAAAAGTATGTCAAATGATTCAAGAAAATAGGAGCCGAAATAAATCTGGTCTGGGTCGTAGCTTTAAAATGAGTCAAGACTGCTTAAAAAAAAAAAGTTTACAAAAGCACAAAAAACTTTTTAGGGCTCATTCAGACGACTGATCTTCAGAGTAAGAACATGAAGCCAGTATAATCTATGAGGCTTTATGTACACGTGGTTTCGTTGCAGATTGTTACCCCAACCCTTGAAATAAAAAAAAATAAAAAAGGGTTGGATCAGTGTCACTGAACAAAAATCACCCATACAAATCTATAGGCCCATGAAAAAAAAAATCATAGGACATGGCTGCCAACTGGTTTTAATACCGCACTCTTGGCGGAAATAAGATGAAGCGCTGATAATAACACTGACGAAAATCTGATCCAAAACAGAACTGTTTGTGAAGGGATGACAATGAAGACTTTTCACACATGGAAACCATAAGCAAGCAGGTTGTTTCCTGTTCTCATTTCGATTTAAAAATAAAAAATAAAAAATTACATCGTATGTGACGGTCACCATTGTATGAACCCCTGAGGGTCGGCGTTGTGGCAGTTTTGTGATTCATTGTAAAAAAAAAGAAAAGAAAAGAAATAGCACGGCCATTACAGGTAAGGAATTTAGACTCCGATTCCGGTTTTTTTTTTTCTTTTAAAGTCGCTGCATTTTTTATGACAAAGCGCGGTAGGTGAAATAAGCGCTTCTGCGCTCAGCCTTAGGCTGATGAGAGCTTGTCTCCATGTCACCAGCTATCCATAAGGTGAACCAGAACTTGTAGATTATTGGGGTCTGACATCTGGGACCCCCAATAATGGGCCTTCGAAATGTGCCATCTGAATAAAGCACACGCACAGAGATAGAGGAGTGCTGTTCTCGGCTTTCACCTGCAGCCCCCTAAATAAAAAGAAAGTCTGAGGACCCCATAACCACTGGCACCCATATATATGTGTATATACACATCACTGATATAAGGCGTAGCAGACAGAGGACTACAAGTACCAGAATGGCATCACGGACTACAACCCCCAGCATGCAGCTGACAGCTGTCAGTCATGTCCCAGTGCAGCAGCAGCAGCAGCCCCCTCCCCAATATCAGCTGTCACTATGGTAATGGCGTCTCCGGGGCGCCCGCTCCCCTCATGGCGCCGTATTTCCCCCCTCAGCACAGCAGCCTCCTCCTCACCACAGACTCTGCCCCTCGTCTTCTTCGCCCCCCGCTCCCGGTGCCTCCCCCCGGTCAGCGCCCAGCAGCTTCCTCTCCGCCGCCATCTTGCCACTGCGGCCACCACAAAGAATGACATCACCAGGGCGCTCTCGGAGGACCCACCTTTGAGGCGACTTAATAAAATGCCTGACACGAGAAGATATTTTTTTTTTCAGCTCCAGATGAGCGCAGAACGGAGCACGATAGGAAACTAGAAGACCAGCTCTAAGTGGTCGTGATAATTAGGAGGGCTTAATTGGCCAAGTCCGGTATCAGGCAATCATTGGGCAGCTTAAGCGTCTGGGTCTTGAAGACAGGGGTGAGGTCCTGAGCGGAGGAGCCGCGCCTTGTTCACACACTGCCATCTGCTGGTGGGATGGTAGTATTACATGGGAGGAAAAATAAGGGGTCTAATTCTTATGATCTGACATCATTGGTTGTAATACTGAAGTTATTATCCCCTTGAGGACACAGCTATTTTTAATTTTTATTTTATTTTATCTTATTTTTTTATTTCTTGTACCTATTGTAAACAATTTTAACTATTTTTTTTTCAAATTCAAATTCTACCCAATGATGGGTAGAAGTGACTTTTAGGGTACTTCGAATTTTTTAAGTTTTTTTGGGAGGTAGGATAAACATTAAAACAAATGGTCAATTCAGACTTTATTTTTGTGTGCATTTTTTTCTTAACTTTTTTTTAAACAATGGATTTTTATCTGCTATATTTTTACATCTTTTATTTCACGTTTTTCATTTTTTTTTTTTTTTTTACATCAAAAGAACTTGAAAGTGTGATCACTTATTATTTCAGTGTTCTCCTATGCAGGCGAGCCCGCCCCCTTCCACGCAGGCGAGCCCACCCCCTTCCACGTAGGCGAGCCCACCCCCTTCCACGCAGGCGAGCCCACCCCCTTCCACGCAGGCGAGCCCACCCCCTTCCACGCAGGCGAGCCCGCCCCCTTCCACGCAGGCGAGCCCGCCCCCTTCCACGTAGGCGAGCCCACCCCCTTCCACGTAGGCGAGCCCACCCCCTTCCACGCAGGGGAGCCCACCCCCTTCCACGCAGGGGAGCCCACCCCCTTCCACTTAGGCGAGCCCACCCCCTTCCACGCAGGCGAGCCCACCCCCTTCCACACAGGCGAGCCCACCCCCTTCCACGCAGGGGAGTCCACCCCCTTCCACGCAGGCGAGCCCACCCCCTTCCACGTAGGCGAGCCCACCCCCTTCCACGCAGGGGAGCCCACCCCCTTCCACATAGGCGAGCCCACCCCCTTCCACGCAGGCGAGCCCGCCCCCTTCCACGCAGGCGAGCCCGCCCCCTTCCACGCAGGCGAGCCCACCCCCTTCCACATAGGCGAGCCCACCCCCTTCCACGCAGGGGAGCCCACCCCCTTCCACATAGGCGAGCCCACCCCCTTCCACGCAGGCGAGCCCACCCCCTTCCACGCAGGCGAGCCCGCCCCCTTCCACGCAGGCGAGCCCGCCCCCTTCCACGCAGGCGAGCCCACCCCCTTCCACGTAGGCGAGCCCACCCCCTTCCACGCAGGGGAGCCCACCCCCTTCCACGCAGGGGAGTCCACCCCCTTCCACGCAGGCGAGCCCACCCCCTTCCACGTAGGCGAGCCCACCCCCTTCCACGCAGGGGAGCCCACCCCCTTCCACGCAGGGGAGCCCACCCCCTTCCACTTAGGCGAGCCCACCCCCTTCCACGCAGGCGAGCCCACCCCCTTCCACACAGGCGAGCCCACCCCCTTCCACGCAGGGGAGTCCACCCCCTTCCACGCAGGCGAGCCCACCCCCTTCCACGTAGGCGAGCCCACCCCCTTCCACGCAGGGGAGCCCACCCCCTTCCACATAGGCGAGCCCACCCCCTTCCACGCAGGCGAGCCCGCCCCCTTCCACGCAGGCGAGCCCGCCCCCTTCCACGCAGGCGAGCCCACCCCCTTCCACATAGGCGAGCCCACCCCCTTCCACGCAGGGGAGCCCACCCCCTTCCACATAGGCGAGCCCACCCCCTTCCACGCAGGCGAGCCCACCCCCTTCCACGCAGGCGAGCCCGCCCCCTTCCACGCAGGCGAGCCCGCCCCCTTCCACGCAGGCGAGCCCACCCCCTTCCACGTAGGCGAGCCCACCCCCTTCCACGCAGGGGAGCCCACCCCCTTCCACGCAGGGGAGCCCACCCCCTTCCACATAGGCGAGCCCACCCCCTTCCACGCAGGCGAGCCCACCCCCTTCCACGCAGGCGAGCCCACCCCCTTCCACGCAGGGGAGTCCACCCCCTTCCACGCAGGCGAGCCCACCCCCTTCCACGCAGGCGAGCCCACCCCCTTCCACGCAGGGGAGTCCACCCCCTTCCACGCAGGCGAGCCCACCCCCTTCCACGCAGGCGAGCCCACCCCCTTCCACATAGGCGAGCCCACCCCCTTCCACGCAGGCGAGCCCACCCCCTTCCACGCAGGCGAGCCCACCCCCTTCCACGCAGGGGAGTCCACCCCCTTCCACGCAGGCGAGCCCACCCCCTTCCACGCAGGCGAGCCCACCCCCTTCCACGCAGGGGAGTCCACCCCCTTCCACGCAGGCGAGCCCACCCCCTTCCACGCAGGCGAGCCCGCCCCCTTCCACGCAGGCGAGCCCGCCCCCTTCCACGCAGGGGAGTCCGCCCCCTTCCACGCAGGCGAGCCCACCCCCTTCCACGCAGGCGAGCCCACCCCCTTCCACGCAGGCGAGCCCACCCCCTTCCACGCAGGCGAGCCCACCCCCTTCCACGCAGGCAAGCCCACCCCCTTCCACGCAGGCAAGCCCACCCCCTTCCACATAGGCGAGCCCACCCCCTTCCACGCAGGCAAGCCCACCCCCTTCCACGCAGGCAAGCCCACCCCCTTCCATGTAGGAAGTGTTGTGCTCCCTAAGCCAGTAATATAATGCCCCTTGAAAACATCTAACGCCCCCTGATCACACCTTAATACCCTCTGAGTACCTCCTTAAAAAAAAAAAAAAAAAAAAATACCCTCCAAAAGTAATAAAACCTCCTTTAGGCCCCACTCAACCCCCCAAAACCCCATGAGCTGCTGCCCCCCTCATTTGCAGGGGCAGCCCTGTGCCGGGGGGGTGATCGGCTCATGATGGTGTCATTTTTACTGGCCATGTTTGACATGTTCCAAAATTGAAGATTTTCCCAGGGTGACATTTCTAAAACCGGCTCACCCACATCAGAGCTCTGAGGTTTTGCCGCCGAGGGGGGAAGAGACTTTTACTTTTCTTCTTGAAGTTCTGATTCTCTTTCTAGACTCCTATGTTCCGGGATCAATGGCTGCACACAGGGCATCACTTTGTACAGATATTGGAATCATTGCAGTGATTTTAGGCTGTGGTAGGAAAACCGAGCACCCAGAGGAAAAGCAAGCCAACTCATGTGGCGGCAGCATCCATAATTCATGTGATCCATGTCAACTTTGAAGCGCAAAAAGCAATAAAAAAAATATGATCTAACAGCAGCAGGCATGCCATTGTATATGTATTTAAATAGGCCTTGTCACTGGCCATAAATATATATAAATGCCGCTGTTCTCCTGAATCCGGCGATGTTTTCCTTTTGTTCCTGCGCCTCTCCGTTCCATAGATACAGCCTCATCTATTCTTGTTAGTCAACAGGGAGTGGTCCTAAAGGACACACCCATGAGGAGTGTTGTGGACCACGCCCACTTAGCTGACAGGCTTACATTTATGTATAGGGCAATATCTCAGGAACGGAGAGGCGCAGTAACAAAGGAAAAACCATCGCCGGATTCAGGAGAAAAGCAGCGTTTACACTGGAATAAAAAAAAAAAAAGTGACAAGTCTTTAAAATACCAAAATTCAGTTTATAGCAATATTCTAGGCCATAAAGAGCTTTAAGCATGGGGAATGGTTGGATACTTGTGAAATGTCACCTGTTCAATGAGCGGATGGGTTTGCTTCAATGTATCAGCTGACTCATAATTCTGACTGATTTCAGTATTCGACCTCAATTCTAACACAAAAATTAACAGATTTCCGTGCAATCTAATAATATAAAAATAACCGCTACTACCCGATAAATCCTCCTCTCTGGTGGTCCCCATCAGTCTTTATTTACCGGTCTGTAGCCGTGATTTTCCCATTCTTCCACATGGTGCTGTAGTCAATCACCAGGCTCAGCAGTGATACTTGCTCTTAGAGTTGGCAGATTGCGCTAAATAAAATAAATAAAGTGCAATCGCAACCCAGGGTCCACCGTGAAGAGATGGAAAACTGCTGCTAGTAAACAATGACGGAACACACGGCGAGGGATTGCTTGTACATACTGGGTTAACGCCATTCAGTGTGAACAGGACACAGTTACAAACTGTTACTGCACAGAGAGGAACAGAAACAAAAGAGAAGCTCTGCAACTGAGCTGCATCACTCACACACAAAAATTAAAGAATCTCTGCTACTGAGCTGTGTCACTCGCACACAGACAAAAGCTGCTCTGCACTGAGCTGTGTCACACAGACAAAAGAGAAGCTCTGTAACAGCTGTCACTCGCACACAAAACCAAAAGAAGCTCTACAATTGAGCTGTGTCACTCGCACAGAAAACCAAAAGAAGCTCTGCAACTGAGCTGTGTCACTCGCACACAGAAACAAGAGAAGCTCTGCAACTGAGCTGTTTCACTCACACAGAAAGAACAGATGCTCTGCAACTGAGCTGTGTCACTTACACAGAAACAGAACAGATGCTCTGCAACTGAGCTGTGTCACACGCAGAAATGAAAGCGACGCTCTGCAACTGAGCTGTGTCACACACAGAAATGAAAGAGAAGCTCTGCAACTGAGCTGTGTCACTCGCACACAGAAACGGAACAGATGCTATGAGCTTAATACTCTGACTAGGGTTGTACTTGCTCTGGAAGTCTGCTGTGCACGTGTACAAACCAGATGCTATGTCAACGGCTAATTACCCCAACTGACACCAGCTGCCTGCCTACATGTACAGTCCCAAGCTAGACAGACATTCAACCCTTGCAGCCAGCATGGTCGTGACTCAATCACATAGCCAAACATAAAAGAATACTAGCACACCAGCCTGCGCCTCTGAGAACATTTTAAACATTAGGCTCCACCCCCAAACACTCACACCCAGCCGGCCGTGACATCACCCACTGGCCAATCCGGAGCTGCCACATCACGGACATGCTCAGTACGGTGATTTCTGGACTTAGGCTCCAGAGCACAAGACTGCACCTGCGCAACACTGGTTACTATAGGTTTGGCTGGAGAGCCAACAGCAACCAAAGCACACGCCAGGAGCCTGAGCAAGACGCTGGGAATGACATCTCTGCTGAGCAGCCGGTCCTGAATTGGAGACTGCACAGGCAAATAAGGCTTGGAATCTATCCTGTACAGCGGGAACATCCTGGTGCCTAACACTTACATTTATGGTTAGAAACTACCAGGGACTGTGGATTTTGTTTTTTATTTTTTAGTTTCAGACATCCTCTTTAAATTCTGCATTGAGTTTCTACGTTTCCGATGATCTGCAATCTACCCTATATAACAAGAGATGGCGCTGCATCTCTTATAACAAACAGTACAAGTTAGGGCTTGTTCTTCAGCATTATTGTCTGACTTCATATTGACTGACCGGTAGATCGGTCACGTGGCGCACAGATATTTAGTTCAGCTCCACACACTGTGTAATGGCCGCTCTCCGGTACTGCAGCTCTCTTTATTCCATTCATTTAAATAGGAGCCTTATTGCAATACCAAAGAATGATCCCTACACATGGCGGTCAGGGAGAAAGTGCCTGATCCTGCACTACACATGGAGGTGAGGGAGAAAGGGCCTGATCCTGCACTACACATGGGGGATAGGTAGCAAGTGACAGACTCCACAATACACATGTAGGACAGGTAGCAAGTGACAGACTCTACACTACACATGTAGGTCAGGTAGCAAGTGACAGACTCCACACTACACATGTAGGTCAGGTAGCAAGTGACAGACTCCACACTACACATGTAGGTCAGGTAGCAAGTGACAGACTCCACACTACACATGTAGGTCAGGTAGCAAGTGACAGACTCCACACTACACATGGAGGACAGGTAGCAAGTGACAGACTCCACAATACACATGTAGGACAGGTAGCAAGTGACAGACTCCACACTACACATGTAGGTCAGGTAGCAAGTGACAGACTCCACACTACACATGGAGGACAGGTAGCAAGTGACAGACTCCACAATACACATGTAGGTCAGGTAGCAAGTGACAGACTCCACACTACACATGTAGGTCAGGTAGCAAGTGACAGACTCCACACTACACATGGAGGACAAGTAGCAAGTGACAGACTCCACACTACACATGTAGGTCAGGTAGCAAGTGACAGACTCCACACTACACATGTAGGTCAGGTAGCAAGTGACAGACTTCACACTACACATGGAGGACAGGTAGCAAGTGACAGACTCCACAATACTCGTGTAGGACAGGTAGCAAGTGACAGACTCTACACTACACATGTAGGACAGGTATCAAGTGACAGACTCCACACTACAGATGTTGCGCAAGTAGAGAGAGCACTGCCTTAAAAAAGCATCTCCAACGTTTGCCGTTTTTTTTTGCATCTAGGGGAAGTCTTCGATTCTCATTGCTTTTTTTTCCTTTGATATTTTATTTTCTATCTATTTGTTATTATTTAGTTTATTTTATAACATAAAACACCAATATAAAACTTATCTAGATGGTTCGGTAAAAGGCTTCAGCCTCTCATCTTCCGACTCACTTCCTTGTGGCTTCCTCTGTCCCCATTGTGCGGGGTCTCAGTGTGGAGCCGTACTGTAGCTCCATTGTTTCCTCGGAGCTATTGACGGACGCCTATTGCTAAGACGACCATGTTGGAATGCCTGTCCCTTTTCAGGCTTCGTCTCCTTCCGGGGTGGCAGCTGTCGTACGCCGAACTTTCCTGCGTTTAGCTTATGTGTTATCCAGTCGTATAAAGTAGGGCACCCTGTAGGTAAAGAGTCATAATCATAGGGGGGCAGAGGCTGGACCCCTAGACTGGAAGCACTTTGTGGCATCGGATCGTGACCAGCAATGCGTGTCTGTCATTGTCTGCAGCTCTGACATCAGATTGATAGCGCTGCAGCTAATCACTAAGCTCGGCGACTCATATGGAACTGCCGAGTTCACTGATTGGCTGCAGCGTTGTCAACCTCAGGGCGGTAGAAAATAACAGATACTTGGGATAGAAGTGGAGACACAGCCCTGGACCCGAGGAGGGCGAGTAAAGAAGGTTTTTTTGTTTTTTTTTAAAGGGTTTTCCGAAACCGTAAAAGTGCCCTGTAGCAGCATCACTAGAAAGTTGAAATTTTTTTAGTTGCACCAGATGGCGGAGTAACTCAATTCCTAAAGTGTCCATACACACAAGATCAATGTCAGCCAGAGCGTGACCATCTAATGTGTATAGAGGGGGAAGAAGGATCCGACATGTTGAATCTCAATCCCTTGCCCCCTTAAAAAAAAGAAAAAAAAACAAACATATGCACGCTCAGTCAAATCGAGCGTGCATGTGTATGTGGAGCTCTGGTGTCGGCTCGGTGTCCCAGTTTACGACACCAATCATCTTACACTAGGCTCGTTCCCCAAAAATTGTGCCCCTTTAGGACATTTACCTGAACCAGAGTCTTCGGCCTTTTTGCCCCTCATCAGCACAAAGTAAGGGATTGGTTGACATGAGGTAAGACCTCTACAATGCTCCCTGGGGGGGGGGAAGTATGCAAATTATCTCTCCTCCAAGAGGAAGAATGCTATTTAGGCTATGTGCACACTGAGTTTTTGGAGCAGAATGAATCCCTTGGCATCGCCCATGCTATAAACAGTCCTCACACAATAGAATAAATATTTAGCTTGCGGAGGATTGGGCACACATCGAGAGATTTATGGTTCCGGGCTGTGGAATCCAGGCGGAGAGTCTGCAGAGCAGCCGTAGGACTGGCCTGACCTCCCAGTGATGGGGACGGTGGAAGATGAATTGGGAGTCTGCTCTTGCAGTGTTGGGTCTGGATTACATAACCGAGGCCCGGCCAGGAGTGGTGATCGTCATGAATATTGGCAGTTGACATTTCATTCTGACCGCACATTGCCCCAGGAGACAAGGAGATACTTCAGCTTGTGATCGACTCTGAAACGCGTCTCACGAAAGCCATAAGTTGCCACTAAACCATGGAACGAATTCATACCGGATGCAACCTTTACATACGTTATTGGGGGCAACTAAATCGAAGGGCGAAGACTAAAGGTTGACCTTCTAGTCCGCTTCTCTGTCTGAAAATGTCCTTAGTAGTGATGAGCAAACGTGCTGGGGATAAGGTGTATCCGAGCCTGCTCGAAAAATAGGTTCACCTGTTCGCACACTCGGATACACCTTATCACAGCATGTTTGCTCACCACTAGTCGTTAGGAATCTTATCACTTTTTTTTTTTTAGCAATTGGCATCTACCGGCGGTTCTCAAAAAATACAATGTCGATAACCAAAATATTCTCCCTGCCTTATAAGGTTCCTTTTAAGAGTAAATGGATAATTTTTAGACATGGAGAAAAAAAAACAACGGCCAACAGATGGCGTCAAGGAATTGGCACATGCCAGGGCGAACTGGGCTTGCGAGTTTCAAAGGGTATCTGGATCAATATTCTGTATGATGGTCAAGATAATTAGGAGGAGACATCTCTGGAGACCCTAGTACCTACTAAAGTCGCTGTAGCCCCAACAAAAAGGGCATGTGGGTCATTAAGTGGCCAGAACCAACTGCTCATTATTTGGGACGTCCTACTCCACTTAGCACTAAGGACGTGTCATGACCACCATGAGGCCACTCTGTAGGCGCCAACGTCAATATTTCTTTGCAGTCCATTTTCTCGATCCCTAAGGTGTCTGCAGTGGATTTTTCCATTTCCTAGTAATGGTGGCCTCAGACACAGGACCCCCGCACTGCTGAGTATTGCATTGCTTTGTAGTGGGTGGGAGAGGGGGTGGGAGTGTTGGGGTGCACAAGGAGAATTTGTGCTTACGTTAAATACTAAATCTGTTACTCAGGATGTATTTCCTGCTAACGTTCCCTAATTAGATGATTACATGATCTCTGCTGCCATATAAATACATTATGGCCGAGCCTTCCTGGACAATGGCATGTTTCTGTCTGATAAAAGACTCTTTTCAGAAACATTTCTCCCCTCGTGATCTACAGCCGAGATTATTTTGACACTTCTTGTAGCTCTAATTTCTCAGTGGAAACATGAGAAATATGGAATTTTGGTCTATGGATACTGAACTGCCTTGAAACTGGGCAAGAACATTCACGTCTCCAGGACTGAGTGCTGAAGACCAGGAGATACGGTGGTGTGGACATCCTACTGGAAATCACTTGTATGGGTTACATGGTCCCTGTACTTTCAGACAACTTGGTCTCATTCGATAGATAATGTAATAAACAGAAAATCTACCAATCACTTTGTTTAATAATAGTGTGGTCTTATCCCTAAAAAAACCCTCCAAAGTGACGGCCACTAGGTGTGTCTCTTCTGTCTAACTTGCTGTCCACTGCCTGTTGTTAAGCGTCATCTGTCTCCAGCAGCAGAGACACAGAGACAGATCACACCCAGTAGGGGCGGGTCCTCATTTCTTTATGTTAAGTGGGGGCGGTTCTTGTCTCTTTCTGCAGTAAGTGGGGGCGGATCTTTGTCTCTACAGTAAGTGGGGGCAGGGCTTTGTCTCTACAGTAAGTGGGGGAGGGTCTTTGTCTCTACAGTAAGTAAAAGCGGGTCTTTGTCTCTACAGTAAGTGGGGGCAGGTCTTTGTTGCTCTACAGTAAGTGGGGGCAGGTCTTTGTCTCTCTACAGTAAGTGGGGGCAGGTCTTTGTCTCTCTACAGTAAGTGGGGGCGGGTCTTTGTCTCTCTACAGTAAGTGGGGGCAGGACTTTGTTGCTCTACAGTAAGTGGGGGCAGGTCTTTGTTACTCTACAGTAAGTGGGGGCGGGTCTTTGTCGCTCTACAGTAAGTGGGGGCAGGTCTTTGTCTCTCTACAGTAAGTGGGGGCAGGTCTTTGTCTCTCTACAGTAAGTGGAGGCAGGTCTTTGTCTCTCTACAGTAAGTGGGGGCAGGTCTTTGTCTCTCTACAGTAAGTGGGGGCAGGTCTTTGTCGCTCTACAGTAAGTGGGGGCAGGTCTTTGTCTCTACAGTAAGCGGGGGCAGGTCTTTGTCTCTCTACAGTAAGTGGGGGCAGGTCTTTGTCTCTCTACAGTAAGTGGGGGCAGGTCTTTGTCTCTCTACAGTAAGTGGAGGCAGGTCTTTGTCTCTCTACAGTAAGTGGAGGCAGGTCTTTGTCTCTCTACAGTAAGTGGGGGCAGGTCTTTGTCTCTCTACAGTAAGTGGGGGCAGGTCTTTGTCGCTCTACAGTAAGTGGGGGCAGGTCTTTGTCTCTACAGTAAGTGGGGGCAGGTCTTTGTCTCTCTACAGTAAGTGGGGGCAGGTCTTTGTCTCTCTACAGTAAGTGGAGGCAGGTCTTTGTCTCTCTACAGTAAGTGGGGGCAGGTCTTTGTCGCTCTACAGTAAGTGGGGGCAGGTCTTTGTCTCTACAGTAAGTGGAGGCAGGTCTTTGTTGCTCTACAGTAAGTGGGGGCAGGTCTATATCACTCTACAGTAAGTGGGGGCAGGTCTATATCACTCTACAGTAAGTGGGGGCAGGTCTTTGTCTCTACAGTAAGTGGGGGCAGGTCTTTGTTGCTCTACAGTAAGTGGGGGCAGGTCTTTGTCTCTCTACAGTAAGTGGGGGCAGGTCTTTGTCTCTCTACAGTAAGTGGGGGAAGGTCTTTGTCGGCACGGTGGCGCAGTGGTTAGCACAGCAGCCTTGCAGCGCTGGAGTCCTGGGTTCAAACCCCACCAAGGAGAACATCTGCAAAGAGTTTGTATGTTCTCTTTGTGTTTGCGTGGGTTTCCTCCGGGCACTCCGGTTTCCTCCCACATTCCAAAGACATACTGATAGGGAATTTAGATTGTGAGCCCCATCGGGGACAGCAATGATAATGTGTGCAAAATGTAAAGCGCTGCGGAATATGTTAGCGCTATATAAAAATAAAGATTATTAAAAATATAGATTATTATGTCACTCTACAGTAAGTGGGGGTAGGTCTTTCTTGCTCTACAGTAAGTGGGGGAAGGTCTTTGTCTCTCTACAGTAAGTGGGGACAGGTCTTTGTCGCTCTACAGTAAGTGGGGGAAGGTCTTTGTCTCTCTACAGTAAGTGGGGGAGGGTCTTTGTCTCTCTACAGTAAGTGGGGGCGGGTCTTTGTCTCTCTACAGTAAGTGGGGGCAGGTCTTTGTCTCTCTACAGTAAGTGGAGGCGGGTCTTTGTCGCTCTACAGTAAGTGGGGGCAGGTCTTTGTCTCTCTACAGTAAGTGGGGGCAGGTCTTTGTCTCTCTACAGTAAGTGGGGGCAGCTCTTTGTCTCTCTACAGTAAGTGGAGGCGGGTCTTTGTCACTCTACAGTAAGTGGGGGCAGGTCTTTGTCTCTCTACAGTAAGTGGAGGCAGGTCTTTGTCGCTCTACAGTAAGTGGGGGCAGGTCTTTGTCGCTCTACAGTAAGGGGGCAAGTCTTTCTTGCTCTACAGTAAGTGGGGGCAGGTCTTTGTCGCTCTACAGTAAGTGGGGGCAGGTCTTTGTCGCTCTACAGTAAGTGGAGGCAGGTCTTTGTCGCTCTACAGTAAGTGGGGGCAGGTCTTTGTCACTCTACAGTAAGGGGGCAAGTCTTTCTTGCTCTACAGTAAGTGGGGGCAGGTCTTTGTCGCTCTACAGTAAGTGGGGGCAGGTCTTTGTCGCTCTACAGTAAGTGGGGGCAGGTCTTTCTTGCTCTACAGTAAGTGGGGGCAGGTCTTTGTCGCTCTACAGTAAGTGGGGGCAGGTCTTTGTCGCTCTACAGTAAGTGGAGGCAGGTCTTTGTCGCTCTACAGTAAGTGGGGGCAGGTCTTTGTCGCTCTACAGTAAGGGGGCAAGCCTTTCTTGCTCTACAGTAAGTGGGGGCAGGTCTTTGTCGCTCTACAGTAAGTGGGGGCAGGTCTTTGTCGCTCTACAGTAAGTGGGGGCAGGTCTTTCTTGCTCTACAGTAAGTGGGGGCAGGTCTTTGTCGCTCTACAGTAAGTGGGGGCAGGTCTTTGTTACTCTGCAGTAAGTGGGGGCAGGTCTTTGTCGCTCTACAGTAAGTGGGGGCAGGTCTTTGTCGCTCTACAGTAAGTGGGGGCAGGTCTTTCTTGCTCTACAGTAAGTGGGGGCAGGTCTTTGTCGCTCTACAGTAAGTGGGGGCAGGTCTTTGTCGCTCTACAGTAAGTGGAGGCAGGTCTTTGTCGCTCTACAGTAAGTGGGGGCAGGTCTTTGTCGCTCTACAGTAAGGGGGCAAGTCTTTCTTGCTCTACAGTAAGTGGGGGCAGGTCTTTGTCACTCTACAGTAAGTGGGGGCAGGTCTTTGTCGCTCTACAGTAAGTGGGGGCAGGTCTTTCTTGCTCTACAGTAAGTGGGGGCAGGTCTTTGTCGCTCTACAGTAAGTGGGGGCAGGTCTTTGTCGCTCTACAGTAAGGGGGCAAGTCTTTCTTGCTCTACAGTAAGTGGGGGCAGGTCTTTGTCGCTCTACAGTAAGTGGGGGCAGGTCTATATCACTCTATAGTAAGTGGGGGCAGGTCTATATCACTCTACAGTAAGTGGGGACAGGTCTTTCTTGCTCTACAGTAAGTGGGGGCAGGTCTTTGTCGCTCTACAGTAAGTGGGGGCAGGTCTTTGTTACTCTGCAGTAAGTGGGGGCAGGTCTTTGTCACTCTACAGAAAGTGGGGGCAGGGGTTGGTTTTCTGCTCTTGCTCTTCAATCTGCATAAAGGCATCACAAGGCAGTGGACTTTTAGTTTGGGGAGGACAAGTCATTAGACAATGTCAGGAGTAATACATACATTAAAATGAGGGTAATTAAGTTCCAGCACTTCTAGTGCTGGAAGAATGTTGATGAAGATAAACCGCCCACTCAAAACTAATAGATGACAAGTTACCGAACACAAGAATCAGGACGGTATCAGTACAAACTAGACTGGTATGTGCACCAAAAGCAGGATTAACTTGTCCAGGGGGATGAGGCCATTCAGACCATACTTTTCCACAGGTTTCGTGTGAAAGGACAGGTACGCTTTAAATTGGGCATTCATATGCAAAGGTGTAACTTGAAGCTTATAGGCTCAAATGCAAAATCCGTATGAGGACCCCAGCAACCATCATCTCCCTCAAACACTTGTGACACCATTTTTGCCCAGGGAACATACATGCTCTCATGCGCACATGGAGCCTTTCTGTGGTGGATCCACATCAAAATCAACAGCTGAAGAAAAATGCTCAAAAGACTGAACATATGAACTTTTTTTTTACATGGATTTTTTGGACAGATGTAATGTAATTTACCACCTATAATTCAAAGCAAATTTGCCATGTCTGAACACTCCCCAAGGGAGAAGGCTATACATGTTCCTTGCCTGATCCCATGATCATCCAATCATAAAGTGCAGAAACCCTGTAAATCCACCAGCTATGCGAACATGACTGATGCCGGGGCCGGTACTCCAGTGTGAAGAAGCTTATTGTTACTGTCGACAATGATATTATATGATTTCTGGACTGACCACGGTTTCCTCATCCAAACTCAATAGCCTAGAATGTATAGTATGCAGAGTTGGACTGGCCCACCAGAGAACCGGAGAATCCACCGGTGGGCCCTAGCTTCTTCTTCAGTGAAATCCAGACTTCGCAGCCACTATGTGGCCCTTGAGTTGGTGAGAACCCAACGCAACCATCTGAATTTAAAAAGGATCTCAGTAATTACAAGATAACCAATTGAATTATCAAGCAGAGCCGGAGTGGATAATTTTTGGGCAAATTTGAAAAAAAAAAAAAACCTCCTGGTCTGAAAACCCCTTTAATGAAAATGAATTTGTTTTGTATAGATGAAAGGTGGGCCCTCAGAATCAAGTCCTCTAGTGGGCCCAATGTTGCACAGTGTGACACTGATTGTATATATTAGTCCACACTGTCTAGATAAGGTTGAATTCAGTCCAAGGACTGACCGCGGCTCTCCTGGCCCGAACTCAACAGTCTCATATATATTGAGAGCCGCGGTCAGTTCGTGGTCCAAACTCTGTCTAAATTCAGTCTGGACTAATACAATTGCAAGCTCCATTTGTATATGGCAGACTGCATCCAAAAGGGAAAGAGGAGTGGATAATTTTTGGGCAATTTTTTTAAAAACTCCTGTTCAATATAATATGAGTTTTACCACTGAGGCAGTGGCGTAGCTAATGTATAACGGGTGCAGAAGATAGTCCATAACCAGGTTTGGGTGTATAAGGACAGCTTCACATGTCTACATTACTCCATTCAAGTATGGACTAAAATTCCGGGACTGACTTGTTTAGGTGAGTCGGGACAGATAGCTGTCAGCTGAATAATCTTTCGTCCAACAGCTACTTAAAGGGAATCCATCAGCAGATTTTGATATGTAATCTGACAGGTGCATGATATAGGGGCAGAAATCCTGATTCCAGCGATGTATCACTTAGTTTACTGGGTGTAGCAGTTGCCATACAACCACATTTTTTTTTCTGCAGATTTAGCAGGGCTTGGAATGCTGAGTTTTCTATAACCCAACCCACATCACTGATTGGCTGCTTTCTGTGTACATTTTGCATAGGTTGAAAGCTGCCAATCACTGCTTGGGGTGTGCTTGGACCAGGAGGCACGAGACACCTAGTCCTGTAGTGATAATCTCCTGCTGATAAAACCCTGATTGTATTGCAACCACAAAACACAGCCTAGATGTCAGTAAGGATGAGTTTCCACAATTTTTCATGCAGTTTCAGAATCCAAAGCCATATGGAAGACACGTAGAAAAAAAAAAAAAACAGTTGGGGGGGGGGGGGATTCATGAAGAAACACATTTCATATGGCAGAATTTATCTAAATCCTGCTGGAAAAGATGCACCAAATGTATCAAGCAACTACAAAACGCACAAAAAAATAGCTTTTTTAAAATCCATTCCTGGCTTTGGTCGTGTTCACACAATGCATTCCCTGTTTTTTTTTGGTTGAGATTTTGCAAAAATGTTACCATATTTTTTATTTTTAACAAATATAAAGCATTGTGTGAACTTAAACTTTGGCGACAAAAACTGCACCAAATATCTCAACGTGGAAACATATCATAAGGATAGGCGGATTTTTATCCCACGTCTGGGAAAAAAAAATTAAAAATTGGGTGTAATTTTTTTTGTAAATTGTTCAGGTGTGCGTGATTTTATTTTGTTTAAAGGCGTAACATGTTAAAAAAAAACAACAAAAAAACGCACACCTGAAAAAAAAAAAAAGAAAACCGTGCGGACTTTGATGTGCACTCCCGAAAAAAAAAAAAAATCTGCAATGTGTCTGCATGCGGTACGTTACCTGCAGTCCTACGTAAAGGACCAGGTAACGCTTTTATAATAAGAGTGGCGCCAGATGACACTTTGGGCACTGCTACATCTGCTGATATTTTTCCCTATTCCCAGGAGTGGTGACACATACTGAAGGGCAGTGGAGTCTTTCTGCATTTGAGGTCTTCCATACAGCAGATGTAGGGAGGGGAGCGAGTGTAAAAGGCGAGGAGAGGAGGGGGATGGTGAATACCAGATTGTACCTCTGAGAGGGGAGCATCTGTCACTCTCCATCTTGCTCTCAGTCCTAGCCCAACCACTCCTGGTTCTGCTGCATCTATCGCTCCCAGGCTTGGGTACATCTACCAGGTATGTAATACCGCTTGGGATGCCAATGTGACCGGTCCTGGGCACCGTGCAGCTGGTGGTGGGCTAGGTGGCTAGCTGGCTAGCATGATGTGTGCATATAGGAGATGTGCAGATAGTGCTGCAAGCCAGATCCTTTGTTCTGTAAGACCCTACTGCAAAGCTGACTGCAGCAATCCCCCCCGCTCGTAGGGAGCGATGGCCAAACTCCCATGTAATCCATATTGGATTTTATTTTTTAATAATTTTTCCCCATATACAAAAACTAGATTAATATCCCTATAACCTGTCATCGTAATTCTCCTGCCAACTTGGCTTCCCACCTCCGCAATCCCCTCCCTCCGCCGTCCATGTGCTTCTAGTTCCGCCAGAGTGTCAGCTCTGCAACCAAGATATTGTAGGGTAAGGGTTAAAAATTCCCGGATATAATTGCCCGTCGCCGTCTATTTTTCCGAATTTCCTTTTTTTTTTCTTTCGTGTCGTAAATCGCACGGCAGATGGGTTGTGTGATAATCTCGACGATCCTACAATTATCTCGCCGCCCCATCTCTAATAATTGTAATTAAATCAATTTGCATCTGTTACATCCGATTTTTTTTTTTCTTCTTTTTTTTTTTCCATCTGCTGGTAACAATGGATCTCCACCCTGCGATGAAAGGGTTAAACAATGCGTATCCGTATCCAATGGGAATATATCCCAATTTCTATTGTTCCGGGCTTTTAACCCGTGATCTGCCGGAAGAGCCCTTTTAATTGTGACCGTGTAATTCTTCTGGGCTGGATCCAGTGTGGCACACGCTTGGTTAATATCCTGTCAAATGCTGGACCTTTTATCAGCTGGGTTAGGAGAGGCACTTCCCAAAATGATTTGCAGCCTGCAGTAGGAGCAGCATTGTTCCTTGTGTGACCTGGACAAGGTATGGATGATGGGGGCTCTAGTTCTAATCCTTGCAGTTGTGCCAGATGATAGAGATATTATACCAGATCGGCTCTGGGGGGAGGTGGGGGTCTTCCCTTGTACAGATATTTTGGCAGCATAATGGTGCATAGCTCTTGCACCCTTATATCTGGAAATGGGGGATAGTGATACCGGATGACTGTAGTTACATGAGTTGCATGCACCTTTTAACATTTTTAATGCATTTTTTTTTTATATATATATATATATATATATATATATATATATATATATATATATATATATATATATAATAATTTTCTTAAATGTGCACAAAATACATGTGAGTTTAGCATTCTGGTCACCATGATGTTACCAAATTTGGACAATTATGCCATTGTACGTGCAGACTTCTCCTTGCATGTGGGTTAGCGATAGTAGAGAATATTAGGGCAGTATTTTTTTTTGCATGTTCCAATTGGTGATTACATGTGTTGGAAGCAATGGTCATTCATTTCCATGGGTGCACGCTCTGCACCAGAGCCGTGTAGATGACCTGATACTACCAAGGTGCATGCACTTGGATAAAATATTAGTTTTTCTTTTTTTTCTTAATTTTGGTATTTTACACTATTTTTTTTTATTTTTAGTGTTTTGATTTTTTTGTGTGGAGATCTTAGGTTTCTATGCGCTTGTCAAGCGCTGCTCAGTGGCTGCAGATCACCTCCATCTGTCTTGTAAAGAATGAAGCGAGACGTGTGGTTGATCACTATGGTCAATTACGCAGACCAGATGGAAACCATGCAGGGCGGTGGACTGAGGACGAGGTTGTCGTTGTACAGTGCATTGTTCTTCCCACAATAGGGGTCTGTGATCTTCGTATGGTTTTCCTTGAACATTTTGACTAGGCTGATGATGCGCAGGTTGAGAAATACATCCTTCTGATTTGTTACTTTTGTAAAAGTTGTTGCTGTTAGGGCTACGGTCCGTGCCCATTGCGGTCCCTTTGTATATGGACCAGTGGATGTAGTCCTCCTGAAAACTCCTCCTACCTTGCTGAATATAATGAGGTTAATGGGTCCCCACCTTGATGACCATTGCCCCTTTCACCTTTTAGTTGGTCCTGGTTATTTTTCTTTTTATAATACTCTTCAGTTGAGCTGTAATACTCAATCCCACCAATAGTTAAAGGTGGCACTGTTTTTTTTTTTTTTTTTTTTTTTCAGTAGCAGTAGAGGAGACTTTGATTCCCATTGTATGTTGCTTGGATTTTTTTTTTTTTTTTTTTGGGAGCGAGTAGTGTCTGACCTCCAGGATATCACAGACTCCTCCACAGGCCTCTGTACAAATTAGGCTATCTCGACTGGCTATGGGTCTCCTGTCTCAAACACAACAGCCTCATGGGCTGTATGTGGCTGAGTTTGGGTCAGGAGATCTTGGACCATGAAACTGTGCCATGTGAATGCTGCCTAAAGGTGAAAAGCTGCAACCAGCCCCATTCACTTCAATGGAGCTGTGTGTGGACTGACGAGCCGGTATGAAGGAGGCGCAGCATTGATTTGGCAGTAGGGCCCTTTTTATTCTTTGGTGATTCAAGATTGGCCAAAAAATTAGCTACGCGGTGTCCAGTTTTGTCATCAAGCCAGATAAAGGCAATGTTTAATTCTACACCAGCAATCGTGGGTTCCTTTGCCATTTACTAGTCCCCATGCACCAAGCTGTAATGTCTTGATGTCTTATGGATGGGGGGTACTAGTAAGCAGCAGGGGAGCTCCAGATGCTGGGCAGAGTATTTCCGGCACAGAAGTGAACACTACTGCTTTTTTGCTCATATGTAGCTGTGATACCAGATGGCCAAACCCCATTTATGCTATATCCCTTGAAAAATGTTGGAGATTGTAGTAAAATATTAGGTGGTTGCTTTAAAAAATTGGTACGTTGGGAGAGTAATGGTGGTCACCAACTTTTCCCACTGTATACAAATGGTTTAATCAGTGCTATACAACAAGATGTCTTTGTCTGCTGACAAATGTCAGAGGAAGACGGGTCCGCCAATCTGCCAGGCAATTAAGGAAAATTTCAAGAAGCACAGTCCCAGTTCAGCTTCTTTGCTCGGCACAGAGGAGAAAATCTGGCCATCTGTCAAAGTTTATGGTTCATTAAGGAAAGTAACGAGTGGGTGTGTGGGTTACTGTAATGGGTGACTTCATTTATGGTACTTGCACTCCCGTCCTCTGTAGCACCTTGAGAGATGCATTTGGCTATTGACCACTTGCGGGTTTCAAGCCAAGGCTGCATCAGCTGCCAGTTCTTGTTTTTTTTTGTTTTTTGTTTTTTTTTCCCGAGCAATGAATATTTAATGTTGGGAAGAGGTTAAGAATATTAGGATACAAAGATGGTAATGTTCTGATGATCTTCCTTGCTTGTCTTTGCAGTAATAACAACGATGGGGGCAAAGTTGAGTAAGAAGAAGAAGGGATATTGTCTTGGTGCTGGCAAAGATGGAGAGTCCACAGAAACAACAGAGGTTGAGCAAAAAGATACAGAGACGCAGTTGGGACAAAAAGATGCAGCAGAACCAAATGGAGAAAAAAAACCTATCGACCAAACTCTGAACAATGGTGCAAGTGAGGAACAGAAAGTTCCAGTGGAAAAAAACAGCACGGAGGCTCAATCTGGTAAAACTACCAAAGACGATACAAATAAAGACCAAAAGTCTGAAGGTAAACCTAATGCTGAACAAAAAAAGGTAGAAGAACCTAAACCAGAACAAGACAAACCTGAAAATGCTAAGAGTTCAAGTACATCTCAGCAAATGGCTCCGCAAAGTGGTAAAGAAGAGAAAAGTCAACCTGTAGAAAAACCACAAACTGATCACGACAAGGTAAATGAGTCGGCTGCTAAAGAAGAACCTCTGGAAGCCAAGGCAGTAACGACACATGAAGGTTCAGAGCCAAAAAAGGAAAACGAATCTGTGACCGAACCCTCAGCTCCTCCACCAGAACACAACGAAGAGTTGGCCAAGTCAGTACCTGATCCAGAGACTAAAGTGAAGGTAGAGAAGATGGAGAAAGAACAAACTCCAGTGCTGACAAAAGATCAAGTTTCAGAGCAAGAAACAAAAGAACAGAAACCAGTCCTGGAGTCTGTGAAGGGGGCAGAAATGCCCCCTGAGATAGTTGAGTCATTAGTCTCAGAAACTGTTTTGGTAGATCCTGTTTTGCAGGAACCAGTAGCGGAAGTGGTAGATCCAGAGCCTGTGCTAAAGGCAATAGAACCAGAGCCAACTGGACCTGCCCTTCCAGAAACTGTACCAGCTGTTGAGTTGGTGGAGCCCGAACCAGTAACTGAGCCTGTGATGTCAAAGACTTCTGAAGAGCCTGTAGCTCTCGTCCCAGTGATCAAGATTGTAGAACCTATGGCAAATCCTGAACTGGTGCCTTGTTCTGAGCCTGAAAAATTAAGTGAATCTAGGCAAGAAACAGAATCTTTACCTGAACCACTGCCATCAAATGAAGTGCCTGACTCTACTGTTAAAGTAGAAGAAAATGTAGAGAATCATGAAACTTTGGATCTGGTTAAAGAATCTATAGAAACCCAGGCACTTACTACTGAATGTGTTCCAGCAGAGCCACCATCTGTAGAGAAGGTCCCTCATCAAGATGTGACTGTTGCTGACAAAGACCTCTCTGAGCAAGCTGTAGAAGAAATTCATGAAGGTAAAGTCCAGGACATGATCACCACTGAGCCGGAAGTAGGAGATGAGAAAATCCAACATGAAGTTAAGGAAGAAGAAAAAGAAAGCATCTCTGATAAAGAACCAACAGAGCAAGGAAGCCAAGAGAAGAGCAAAGATTGTAAAGTTCCCGAAGAGGTTGTCTTGAACACATCAAAGGATGATAGAGACCATGAAGGTACCATAGTCCATGAGGGAACTCCAGATAAAAATGCTGAAGCCAATGCTGAAAACCATAAAATGCCTGCTGAAGAATTATCAAAAGAACCCTCTGCGCCACTCATCGTTGAGAAGCATGGAGTCAGTAATGGCTTGCCTCTGAAGGAAGAAGTGAAGATGCACCTTGAGAATGGATGTGACAAAGACCTCCATGAGCTTAATGGTCAAGGTGAAGGCCATGAGATTGCAGTATGCAATGAATAAAACGCATGAGGCTTTTTGTTTTGTTTTTTTTCTTATTGCCGGTTCCAAGGTGAAATGATCCACATTCTATTGAACTGTCTACATCGTCTGTGACCAAATCCTCCATGAAAAATTTTAAGCGTTTGAAGGCAAAAAAAATAAATAAAATAAACGCCCCCTCCTCATCCCCTTGACCAAATCTTTTACTAGTGACTCTTGCCATAAACAATTCTGCCAAATTTATTATAGCTTAACTTATTGATCGAATCTCCTGAAGATAACAAAAATTAAATTTAGGAGTGATATTTATATAATGTTTTTTTTTTTCTATTCGATGTTCCGAAAGGCCAAATGTAATACAAAAGTGACCAATGCCCAATGGAAAAATTCTCGTGAGCTAAACCAGATGTTCAAAAAAAAAATGTCTTAACGCATGAACTTTCACAATGTTTTCCACAAATAAAATGTCATATTTAAGTTTACGCTGTCCGACCATTTACTACGTGTATGTGTGGGGTGGCGACACAAGGTTTCAACTGAACAAGCATTTGGGCACTTGCTAAAAAAAAAAAAAAAAAATCAAGTATATTGAATTCCAACATATTTGGCCCATTTCTCTTGTCTTGACACTTGGATCCTTTGTGTCTTTTGGTTCAGTCATTTCAGATTTGAGTCTGGCTCCCTACGATTAGCGATGAGAAGTCTGGAAAGGGGTCTGTGATGACTTTCTCTTGCGTGCCTAGTTCTGAGAATATCCAGAAACCATGTCTCCAAGGCTGTGACAACTGCTATTCTTATAGCTGTAGACTTTAAGAGGGAAACTTGTGCCATGAGATGTTATAAAATGGCTTAATTATGTTTTAAAAATAAAAAATTTATATATAAATTTTTTTTTTTTTTCCACACTGGCCACTGCCTAATATTAAACATCCACCTCTCGTTGGGCACACTAACATGAGCAGCAATAGTCCGACTTGCACCATATTGAATTTTTATTGGCACATTTAATGAGTGTGTACGGTGGTCTTATGAATACGGATTGACAACACCCCTCCGACCTACTTAATCTTGGAAGGACGAGTCACGTCAAGCCATTGTACTGTAAGGGCAATTTCATGCTTCTAAAAGACTGACCAAAGACCTCTGAGGGAAGAGACCCCCGGAGAGAACAAAAGAATGAACGGAAGCTTAACTCCATAGGTAGTTCAATGGATGGACTTAAGCCTCCGTAGGAAGTGGCCTAAAACCTACTAATGGGGATGTTTATCCAGAAAAGCCTAAATATTTATTCAATGCATGTAACGGAACAAGAAGACAAATAAGGTTAAGTTCCTGTTTTTAATAAATGACTTCTGAAGTTACACATTAACTTTAAAGGGAATCGTCCAGTAGGATCACCTCTCCTGAGCCATCTATATGGGCATATAGGTCGTAAGAAGATTGAGAAAATGATACTTTGATATCTGCGATCCAATGTCTTATTCCAGAGAAATACATCTTTTTCTTAATATGTAAATGAGTTGTTAAGATCTATGGGCCGGACATGGATCTCCTGAATAATCTGCCTCCAGAGCTTATTATAAATGCATTACCAGTGTGAAACATGTAATATCTGACAGTCTGCTGTCCTGATCTACATGTATCACAATGGTAACGCCTCCTTACTATTTAAAATAATCTCTGCAGGCAGATTCTCGGGAAGATCTATGTCCGGCCCAGAGATCTTAACTATTAAAACATCGATTTCTCTGCCATAAGACATCGGATTGCAGATATCAAGGTATCATTTTATTCAGCTTCCTATGACCTGCATGCCTGTACACAACTTAGGAGGGTTGATCCTACTGACAGAAGCCTATTAAAGTTTACACAGCACTGTTTTGTGCACTCGGGGCATAAACTGCATGCTTGGGTGTGACATCTAATAACATCAGACTGTAGATCCCTATACTGTTGCTCATTACTGTAATGGACACTAATCTGGGGGTCTGAAGGGGGGTGGGGGAATAAAAACACAAATGGGATCCTTATGATGATCAGATTTAAAACCTCCTCCATACATAAGGGATCTTTAATCAATCCCACTTTTTTTTTTTTTTTTTAAAGGGACTGTCAGCACAAAATGACTGTTCAAACCAAGCACAGGCGCTCAGTGCACCCTTGGTGTGGCCAAGCAGGTCAGTGCAGTGCACGGAATTGTTTGCCATGTATTTCCACCTCCTCCTCTTTATTGATTGACAGCTTTGACTTAAAAAGAGACGGTGAAAGCGAAGCAAAAAAAAAAGTATGAAGGTGCATTGAACGGATCAGCTGCGCAAAGGGTGAGGCAAGTGCCTGGGCTTGGTTTGAACAGTCATTTTTGTGCTAAAACTCTTTCTAAGAGTTATTTGTGATATTTCTCCTCCCCAAAAGTTATTTATATAGCTCTGGAGAATACGCAGAACTTTGATGGGCTGCTAGACTCCAACTACTAACATTACAAATCCTCAGATGAGTTGATGCGAATTTGATTTGTAGGACCTGGGTCCCTCGGCCAGGCCAGTAATGTGTGGTGCCTGGATGGGAACCCTGAGAAGCGCCTAATACCTGTCGGCATCATCATGCAGTGGCTACAGAACACCGACATGGTGGATGGACCAGGTCCTGCAAATTGAGTCATACCAGATCTGAGCTAATGGTGGTTTTAGCAGATCATACATGCTCTCCTACAGCTGCAACGCTTGGCCTCCATACTGGTGACAGCATGGTGAGATCAGCACAAGACCTTCCAGCGCTTTTGTTCTGCGGCGTCATTGCTTTTTCCAGTAAGTGACTTCACTGATAAAATATAGCTGGTGACTGGCCTTTAACCTGCGAGTAATGATTTATATGAAATCCGTTAATGGTCTATTACTCAGTGCACTCCTCAGCGTCTAGACCATATCGCTGCCACTATATAAATTATTAAGCTAAAATGTAAAAAAAAAAAAAAGTAAAGTAAAAAAAAAAACTTCTGCCAGATTTCATTATAAAGTTTTTATTAAAAAGACCATAATTGCACCTCTCTGTGGGGTGGCTGCTCTGATCCGCTGTCGTGTATGGACGCTCCCTATGGTATAAGTTGGCGCTTTCCTTGTAACTGTTTGTATTTTTTCGCCAAATCCACGTTTGTTCGGCCTTTCTGAAAAGGATACAACCACAAAATTGCGTTCCAGTGGTGGCCAAGCTTTTGCACGCCGTCCAGAAGATTTGCGATTTCTCTTTGGGTGAAATCTTTGCGTGTTTTCTTCGGAGGACTCTTGGGGGTCTGCATGGCCGAATAAGAATTATACGTACATATCTACTGCAAGCGTCTGGGAAACTACAACTCCCAGCTGGAGAGGCATAGATTGCAGACAACTGAGAGAAGACAGACATGAGTGATAATAAGCAGGAGACTTGGATCTGGAGCAGGAGCAGCGTTGGGGTTCATCTGCTGAATTGATCTGGATGCTCTGTATATATCACAGGCTGAAATATTTAGGTTTCGTTCAATGTAAATATCAGTAAAACCGGCACAGACTAAGATAATCACATCATGTGGTTTGGGAAAGAAGTCACTTTGGGACAATGCTTGTAAATCCTAAAGATGTCCGACGTCTAATTCGTTCCTTTTAGGCCACATTCACACATCCGTTTTATGATCACCAGTCTAGAGCTGACCCATGGAACTTTAACACACCCGTTTCTATTAATGGATCTGTGTGTCAGATGCATTAAATGTAGACAGGGTTCTGTTTCACCCGTTTTTTTAGCGGATCAGACTCATTCAAGTTTGTGGGGATCTGTTGATGATGGCAGACAACAATTCTTCATCAGTTTTTCATCAATTGTTTAAGGTTAATGTAAAAAACAAAACGGATGTGTGACTGTACTAATGACCTGGTTCTTTCAAATGTTCCATCTGAAGCTCTGAAAAATAGAATTCGGATGGAACCCCCTGAAGAAGCCGGATGAAGCAGCAATGGCGAAACCATTCTCTGAGTGTTATTGTCTACCTAAAACTGACCAGGGGCCAGACATGGCACAAAGTGACTGTCTGCCTCATTATAGTGAGTGGCTTCATCATAGGTCCTTTTCAGTGTCTCAGAACTGAAAATGTGTGGTGTGAACAGAGCCTAGGTGGTTGTTCTCAAGCTGAAGACAGTTTTCCGCTGGTGGTGCATGCCAGGGTGTGTGTGGAGAGCCACAGTTTGAAGACCATTGTTCTAGAGCAGGGGTCAGTGACCTGTGGCACTCCGGCTGTTGTAGGACTATATAAGTCCCAGTAGGCCATCAGTTTCAGGTTTCTGAACTCCCTTGGGAGCTGTAGTTTCACAACAGCTGGAGTGATGCAGGTTGCTGTTATGCAGGATCAGGTTTCTAACATGGTGGGGGAAACTTTTGGGATGTAATCTTCATGTTTTTGCCTCTCTGACACGTACCTGTCTGCTGCTGGTCTGGGCCTATAGTGATAGATGGCAGCCTTTTGTAAAAGAAACTGAGCTGGGGTGCAGCCATGCGGCTGTAAAAAATGGGACCAAAACCAGACTGTAATGCTCGGACTGGTCCCGACAGCTGCATAGAAATACTGTTACGCTGGCTTGGGTCAAGAGTGTCGGTGCCAGTCCAAGCATTGTGGTCCAATCTTGGCCCATTCATATGGCTGTCTGACTTGCGCCCCTACACTCATATTTTTTTCTTTTCTTTTGTGTAGTAGACTATGAAGTGGGGAAAAAAGGGTGTGATAACACACCCCGTCCGAGCGAATGCAGTCATGATACCCTTTATTACATGGGGAGGTCCATGGGCAGGTATAGGTAACATGGTGCCGCTCAGTGCACCTAATCGGTCGACCATATAACAAGTCGTGCAGAGCTCGTTTTTGGCCAACAAACCATTATGGGGGACAAAGTGATGACTAATACAATTGTTCTGTATCATGTTATCGGCAGCACATCCCCTATTTATACATAAGGATGTGCTGCCGATAGCGGAGATTTTCTTGCCTCTATAAATTATCTAATCTGAGCATGTTTCATAGCAACCGATTATTAGCTTATGTAAATGCTCCTTTTTCTTACATATAACAGATTGCATGTGTTTAGGTCCAGTTCTCCACTTTTGTTTTTCCTCCAGTAACAGCGCCCCCGTTGTCCACGGGTTGTGTCTGGTACTGCAGCTCATCCCTAGGGCATTGTGTGAACTGTGACAGCCTTAAGGTGCCATATAACACGTACTGTACCTGAACTTCCAACACTTCAGGCTTGTTGTGGGTTTTCTCTCGTCTTTTAGGATTCCCGTCTCTGTCGTCTCTTGATTCTAAACCTGATTTTATAAAGGAAAGAATAAATCCAGTTAAATCGACCCCCGGCTCTGACCTGGTGCTTAGCCAGTGAATATTGATTGAATAGAGTCGAGTGTTGGCAGCGTCGCCGTAAACTGTTAAATTATTTGTGACGCTTATCTGAGGCTGCAAAAGTAACTTTAGTGATTTACAAGCGGAGGAGTACGAGGCTGATGGTGCTGCGTCATCTAGGGAATATACAGCCACTGCGGTATTATTATTTCTACCCCTGATATCATCAGTGTATGCAGGCTGCGTTACTCATCAATGCACAGCAGCAATTCTCCACCCTACTCTCAAGATCGCATCTCACCACCTGTGCACTTGACCCGATCCCCTTCCCACTTCATCGCAAACCTCACCAGTCTTCATCCCAACCCTAACCCATCTCTTCAAACTATCACTAACAACTGGTGTTTTCCCCTCAAGCTTTAAACATGCCTCCATCACACCTATCCTCAAAAAGCCCCCTCTTGACCCATCTTCTGTATCTAGCTATCGCCCTATATCACTTCTCCCCTATGCCTCAAAACTACTGGAACAACACGTTTACCTTGAACTGTCCTCCCATCTCTCTTCCTGCCTCCTCTTCGACCGCTTACAATCTGGCTTCTGGTCACACTATTCCACTGAAACTGCCCTAACTAAGGTCACCAATGACCTATTAACCGCCAAGAGCAAGCGACACTACTCCGCCCTCCTCCTCGACCTGTCGGCTGCCTTTGACACAGTGGACCATTCCCTATTATTACAGACCCTCTCATCCCTTGGCATCACAGACTTGGCCCTATCCTGGATCTCATCATACCTAACAGACCGGACATTCAGCATCTCCCACTCACACACCACCTCCTCACCTCGCCCTCTATCTGTCGGAGTCCCACAAGGTTGAGTCCTTGGGCCCCTGCTCTTCTCCATTTACACCTTTGGCCTGGGACAGCTCATAGAATCTCATGGCTTTCAGTATCATCTCTATGCTGATGACACACAGATCTACATCTCTGGACCAGATATCACCTCCCTACTAACCAGAATCCCTCAATGTCTGTCCGCTATTTCATCCTTCTTCTCCGCTAGATTTCTAAAACTTAACGTGGACAAAACAGAATTCATCTTCTTTCCCCCATCTCACGCGACCGCCCCAACGAACCTATCCATTACAGTAAATGGCTGCCCACTCTCCCCAGTCCCACAAGCTCGCTGCTTGGGGTCATCCTTGACACTGATCTCTCCTTCAAACCACATATCCAAGCCCTTTTCACTTTCTGCCGCCTTCAACTCAAAAATATTTCATGGATCGGTACATTCCTAAACCAAGAATCTGCAAAAACCATAGTCCATGCCCTCATCATCTCCCGCCTCGACTACTGCAACCTCCTGCTCTGTGGCCTCCCTTCTATACACTCTCGCACCCCTCCAATCTATTCTAAACTCTGCTGCCCGACTAATCCACCTGTCCCTCCACTATTCCCCGGCCTCTCCCCTCTGTCAATCCCTTCACTGGCTCCCCACTACCCAGAGACTCCAGTACAAAACCCTAACCATGACATACAAAGCCATCCACAACCTCTCTCCTCCATACATCTGTGACCTCGTCTCTCGGTACTTTTTTGCATGCAACCTCCGATCCTCACAAGATCTTCTTCTCTACTCCCCTCTTATCTCCTCTTCCCACAATTGCATACAAGATTTCTCTCGTGTATCACCCCTACTCTGGAACTCTCTACCACAACATATCAGACTCTCACCTACCATCGAAACATTCAAAAAACCTGAAGACCTACCTCTTCCGACAAGCCTACAACCTGCAGCTACCACCGATCGACCAAACCGCTGCACGACCAGCTCTATCCTTACCTACTGTATCCTCACCCATCCCTTGTAGATTGTGAGGCCTCGCGGGCAGGGTCCTCTCTCCTCCTGTACCAGTCGTGACTTGTATTGTTCAAGATTATTGTACTTGTTTTTATTATGTATACCCCTCCTCACATGTAAAGCGCCATGGAATAAATGGCGCTATAATAATTAATAATAATTCTCAGACGTGACCTAAAACCTCTGCGACAGAAAATGCAACACATTTGGAAACTTTCGTGACTCTGTGACGCAATAGCTGAGTCATGAGATGCGATGTGAAACTGCGATTTCGGGGTCGCACAACACGTCATCGTCTAACTATATGGTCTGTGACTGCAAGTACAAGGGCTCTAAAAATGTGTATAGAGCAGCAATCCGCTATTTGTCTGCTCCTTCCCCTTGACAAAACAGAAAGGACCTCCCCAGTAGCTTTATGATTAATACTTGTCAATTTCCCAGTGCCCGTCCAAGAATAATATTTTCCTGAAAGGGGTTGTCCGGTCTTAGGCTACAAGTCTGCCGTTACATAGAATTAATGCAAACTTGTAGTCTAAAGCTGGACAACCCCCTTTAAACCCATGCCTCCTTTTTCTTTTTTTTAGGACCCATCCCTGCCATGCCCCTCCACACCTCTATCAAGCCCTTTAGGAGTGTTGCCAAAAGCCTCCAAAACCTGCATTCCAGGAGGTTTTGGGAGACCGGCAGCACCTACAAGATTTGCCAACTCCTCTAGTAATCCAGAAGGTCTCCTAGAGCTTCCTGGAGAGCTGGGTTTTATGTGCCCAGACTAATATTGAGGTTTCTTTGTTTCGCTTTGTTGCACAGCCATGTAATTGGATTTTAAACAGTACCAGTGGTCCTCAGATGGCCCATATAGGCCACTAAAGTTAATCTGTCAATTAGATCAACCGCATATCTGGCCACGCAGGTCTTTGATATGTAAATCACTTTAACACCTTTTAAATCTTCTATCTGTTGCTGCATTTTTGATTTGAGAATTTAGTGTTTTTTTTTTTTTTAAATATGCAAATTAGGTGTTAAGTGCTCTAGGTGTGGCAGAGCACTTCCCGAGCCTAATGCCTTCTGAGGCCTTTTCCCTGCCCAACACCAATCTCTTTAGCTTGATTACTAGCTCACTGTCTGTGTTACATCAGGGGACGGGCAAGAATATCAGACAGTGAGCTAATCAAGCTAAAGAGGCTGGTGCTGGGAGGGAAACCACTTCATGAGGCATAGGATTGGTAAGTGCTCTGTCACTCCCAGAGCACTAATGTCCTCATTTGCAACCCTACTCAAGAATGCAGCAACAGATAGAAGATATATAGGTGTCAGTGGCCATACATGCGGTTTGGGGGGCACATCTTTAAACTGATGACCCTGTGAGTGTCCACTGAGATGGAGAGAAGGGATCCAGTATACCCTGCTCCAGGACCATCATAGATTTCTATTGTTTTTTTTATAGAATATCTGTTGTCCTCACCTTGCAGAAGACATGGCGTCTTTGCACACTGGCTGCTTTTTTGCTTTGCCTTTCTTATAGGAGTCAGCAAGATACCTGTAATACACCATTTACACAAATATTAGCACACAGATATTAAAGGTATCAGGTTTGGATATAACCTATTTGGGAATCTATGAAATAATACAGGTGGGATCAGAATGATCATCAAAATAGTCTCCCTCGATGGAGGACCCGGCATATCCATGCATTATAAGGACAGACTATCGAGTTCAATAGTAACTGTGTAATGCTTCTTTCTTCCTTTGGAGGCGCTGCAGGAAAACTGAACACTTGGTGACAAGTTTACCCTTAAATCACGGCTGCTGGCTTTAGGCTGGGGCTACACGCCGACAGGTGCGATATTATGACCACAATAGCCGGAGACCCCTGAACTACTGCATCTACATGTTTTATATATTGATTGTGGAAATGTTATCCTCAGGCTCAATCTGACGGACATCGCTGCTCCAGAGGGGGAGTGGTCTTGCCCCCTGGACCCCCAAGAACAAGGATCTGGGACCCGAAGAACTCTGCTTTGCAGCTCTGTCCTGAAGGTGCGCATGCTCGACCTCCGCACCTTCCATTACCTATGGGACTTCTGGAGAAAGTTGCTGTTTCCAGCAGAGGCCGAGCATGCACACATCCGCTCCATTCAGGACGGGGTACTTGTCGGAACCCCCCCCCCATTTTAGACCTGATGAGGCAGGTGTACTGACTATGAAAATCAATGTCTGCCTGTTCCCCTTTAGTATTTAAGTGAGGATTTTATGAGTCAGGCGAGAGCTAGAACTGGACTCATTGTATTGCTTATTTTAATATCAGAACCACGGACAGCTTGTATCAAACGCTGGATGTGCGATTTCAGCCAGGTATGTTTACTTTGAAACGTTGCGACCTACTTTGAAAAGCCGGTCTGGGACTATGTGTACCTGTTGAGTTTCAGGCAAAACATTCCTGGCTGCAATCGCAGTTCAGGCAATATGAATCTAGTGACCGATTCCCTTGAAAAAAAAAAAGGGATTATAGGGCCATTCTGATGTGAGCTTTCAGAGTCAGTACACCAGCCTCATCTGGTCTAAGATCTATTTATTCATTTTTTTGTGTTGTGAAATCTGGAGACGGATCCGCGTTAATAAGTTATATATATACTTACGGGTGGATCCTGCTATATTCGGGTCGGTCGCTCCTTCTCTTCTTAGCGGTGTCAGCAGTATATCTGTGAATACATACATTTATCAATATATTTTTAAGTTTATATTATATATATTTTTTCTAACACCATTAATTAGTGACAGTTAACTTGCAAAATGAATTGCTTAATCCATCAGCAGGAGGACGTCTGAAGACGACCTTATTACACGCTGCAATGTAATAAATATTAAAGGGGTGATCCCGTCTTATAAGGTTATGACATCGTATCGCACCGATCCTGAGATTGAAGCTCGGCTGTATACGGCTGTCACCGGCTGAGATTTCCCTGCACGGTGGCACTTTTTTTCCACCTGGGCAGGAAACTACAACCTGACCCCATTCACTTCAATGGATTTCTGCTGCAATTTTCCAGGAAAGTGAATGCAGTGCCCTACCACTTTTAGACTAAAGTGATTAAAATTTTGGGGGTACTTTTTTTCTTACTTAAATGCATCCATTTAGGAACTAAAAATCATTTTGGCAATCAGGTTTCATTGCAAAAAAAATTGCCCTATTTGTTTTTTTAGGCACATTAAATTTTGAAGTGATCTGTGATCAATAATCAGATAAAAAAAGTTACAAACTCCCAGTCTTGCAGCCAAATCGAGCTCACTGACAGTTTCTCAGTTAACTCATTCTGCAGTAAGGAATCGACGGTGCAGTGCGGAGGTTATAGAAGGCGAACGGAGATACATTTTCAATGAAGTTCAAATGCAAGAATACAGGTGAAGGATTGATTCCGATGAATGATCATCCGATGAATGATCAGTAGGATTTTATTTGGGGTTTACAATGCTTCTGTATCATATGTCATGCGCTATTTTAGTGGCATGGTGTGACATAATAGATTGAAGGCTGACCCTTATGAAAATAAGGATTGTAAAAGTAAAAGGGATATTCCCAGCTTTATTGATGGCTATTGTCAGATAGTACTTGTAAAGACAAGCACTTTCCCAATTTACTGCTTATTAAAATTTGCAGCCGTTTTCGAGATATTAACACTTCTATTTGGTATACAGCTCGTTGCCTAGGAGACCGACCACCGCCGATGCGTAGCGTGTAAGTGCTGCCCTGAAGCTGTCCGGTATCAGGATGCAACAGCGAGCTCCAGCGATCCTGTCAAGCTTCAAAACCTCTGCTTACAAGCTGAATAGAAAAGAGATTGTACTGCAATGTTCTGCTATCTGGCAGCGGTGGTCGGTCTCCAAGGCAACGAACTGCAAGCAAAAGATAAGTGTTAATATCTTGATAACGGTTGCAAATTTTAATAAGCAATTAATTGCAAAATTGTTCATATTTACATGGACTATCCGACAAAATCCATATATAAATATAGGAATAACCCTAGAGAGCAAGAGATCCTGATTCCATGGAGGTGTCACTTACTAGGCTATGTGTTGTAGTTTCAACACAATCATTGTTTTATTAGAAGGATATTATCACTGATGTGCAGCCCAGTCAGGCTAATCTGTGTAACTCCGCCACCAGCACTGATTGGCAGCAATGTTGTCAATCAGTGGTGTGGGCGGGGTTATAGACAGCTTAGCATTTGAGTATTACTAGCAGGGAAAACAGGGATTCAATCAAAGCTACAGCAAGCAGCTCAGTAAGTGATACATTGCTGGAATCAGGGTCTCTTGCCCTATATTATGCTACTTTCTGATTGTACATTGTCATTACTTTTCTGTGCTGCGTTGGATCCGGCGCCATACAATAATTTTCTGTATTCCGTTCTATAACTTTCCTCCGCCTGTAGAATAACTCTGTGCCGATCGCACAGATTTGGACATCCCGACAACATCTTGGAGCAATTCCTGCTATTCATGACCGACCCGGTCAGGAGACAGCCTGGAAAACAGATGGGAGACGAATATGTATGTATGTTGCCCGTCTATATCAATGGGCGATCTATTACTCATGTCTACAAACCCCACCCACGATTGTGCTGTTTTTTTTTGTTTTTTTTGCTGTTAATAAAAAGATTTATTGTTTGAATTAATTTGTAATAAAGAATAAAAAAAAAGTTTAACATTTTTTTTAATTAATTTATTATCCCGCCATTTATATATTCTTGTCTGTAAGTGTCAGCAAATACGGGATGCGATGGATGTAGGAGATTCGGGGCAGCCTCGACCCCATGTCCTAAGCCAGGGCACCATGTATGCTCTTTGGCATATGCAGTTCACGGCTGGGGAGGGAACTGGGTGCCATGTTTGTGAAGCCCAATGCTATGAATTGTGCTCCGTTTACAGGTCCTGGCTGCCAGGGGTTAATCAGGTGAGTGAGCACGTAAAGGGGTATCCTATCCCAATATGTAGTAGGTGTAATAATAATATTAGGAAATATATCCAATTAGAAATGTAGCATAGTTCTTCCGATTAGCTATGTCACTTACCCCATGTGCAGGGCAGGACAGTAGCTTATTATTAATTCTCTTTTTTTTTGCCCACAGATTTCCTTTAAGTTGCCTCTTTGATGATTAATTAGCAGGTAGGTTATTTAAAGGGAACCTGTCAAGTTGCACGTGCAGTTTGATCTCTATAGAGAAGGAGAAGCTGAGCAGATAGTATGTAGGTTTGTTGGAAAAGATTCAGTAATACTTTTATTCAATGACCTCCCTGGTTTCTGTATGAATATGAGTCCAGTGGGCGGTCCTACTAGTGATTGACAGCTACTTTTATTCAATGACCTCCCTGGTTTCTGTATGAATATGAGTCCAGTGGGCGGTCCTACTAGTGATTGACAGCTATCCATGCATGCATTTATACCTGGATAGCTGTAGAGGACCGCCCACTGGACTCTTTGTTCATTTAATTGAATAAAATACAAGTTTTACTAAAACTTCTTTTACAAAATGCATATTAATCCGATCAGCTCCTCCTGATGTATAAGATTCTGCGTATCAGATGCCATTTTCAACACGTCAGGTTCCCTTTAAACCTGCTCCTCACATTCGCCTATTGCCTGACTTCTATTCTCATAGCTGACTTTACCTGAACATTGCAGCTCATTCGATCGGTGTCGAGTTTTCAGAACCCTGCTTATCTCCTCATCGATAATGTCAGCCCATACCATCATGGGGTCTAATAAAAATGGAAAAGAATAATATTATTACCCTTTGATTAATCCTTTCAAATAAAAGGACTAAAAACGGATAAAATATGGGTCCGATTTTCGCAAACCAGAAAAAAATGGAGTGTGAATCCAGCCATGGGTAATAACCATTATGATTGTCACAATACCTGGGCGAGAAAACCATACATAGAGGCGCACATTTGGCTTGTAGAACTGTAAGCCCCTCATTCCTTACTTTACCTAGATCCTTTTCTTGTCTTCCTGGAGCTGAAGGTTTACAAGACTTTTCCCTGTAAGAAACATGACACTATCAAGTCAGAGTATTTTTTTTAAGAAGATGCTGAAGAAAGACCCAATGACATTTAAAGAGTTATTTCCATTGATAATCCATAATGTAGGGGGATATCTTACTGATCAGTGTAGGTCCGATCTCTGGGACCCCCATTGATCGCAAGAATACCTTAACGTAGCAGAGGTTAGTCTTGCGCATCACCGCTCCAATCATTTTCTAAGGAACTGTTGGGGATAGCTAAGTACAGCTTTTTCCTACAGTCCGATGAGAGTGAACGGAGCGGTGGTGCGCACGGCCCGACCCCGTTGGTTGGACCTCCGCCGATCAGCAGATTATTGATAAAAATGACTAAGGGGTAACAAAGTTTTTCTTCTGATAGTTTGAAATTACGTCAGACATAAGGGCAAAACTTATTTAAACTGTTCTAGATAAAAGGGGTTCTATGAGATCACACAATACGGTTGCATTCTTCCACATCAGTGGCGCGAGTAAGGAAGAAAGCATCCATGTTTTTCTAAACCCTTTAAAGACCTGCATCTTTTTGGATATTGGGGTCCTATTGCTTACTGCTGCATGTGTCTCTCTCTTTAGTTCTATGGGAATTCCAAAAATTGCCTACATGGTAGCCAAATTTCGGAGCTGCTATAGAAGTAAATAGAGAGAGCTGTGCATGGACACCTACCTCCCCTGTGAAAGTTGCCCACGTTCTCAAGATAGATGCAGACCCCAACGACGTGACCAGCATCTATTATATATTTAGGTACAAGGAAAAACCCTTTAAGATGGCTATCTAATTGTTTAAAGGACAGCATGTAAGTAATACGGTGAATAGATGGTGCTATCAATTATTTGGAGGGTCTTGTGTAGTACAACCCCTGGCAAAAATTATGGAATCACCGGCCTTGGAGGATGTTCATTCAGTTGTTTAATTTTGTAGAAAAAAAGCAGATCACAGACATGGCACAAAACTACAGTCATTTCAAATGGCAACTTTCTGGCTTTAAGAAACACTAAAAGAAATCAAGAACAAAAAATGTGGTTGTCAGTAATGGTTACTTTTTTATCCAAGCATAGGGGAAAAATTATGGACTCACTCAATTACGTGGGAAAAAATTATGGAATTACCCTGTAAATTTCAATTCCCAAAACTGACACCTGCATAAAATTAGATCTGCTCGTTATTCTGCATCTAAAAAGGAGTGATCACACCTCGGAGAGCTGTCGCACCAAGTGGACACATGAATCATGGCTCCAACACGAGAGATGTCAATTGAAACAAAGGAGAGGATTATCAAACTCTTACAAGAGGGTAAATCATCACGCAATGTTGCAAAAGATGTTGGTTGTTCACAGTCAGCTGTGTCTAAAATCTGGACCAAATACAAACGATATGGAAATGTTGTTAAAGGCAAACATACTGGTAGACCAAGGAAGACATCAAAGCGTCAAGACCGGAAACTTAAAGCAATATGTCTCCAAAACAGGAAATGCACAACAAAACAAATGAGGAACGAATGGGAGGAAACTGGAGTCAACGTCTGTGACCGAACTGTAAGAAACCGCCTAAAGGAAATGGGATTTACATACAGGAAAGCTAAAGAAAGCCATCATTAACACCGAAAGAGAAAAAGGTTACAATGGGCTAAGGAAAAGCAATCGTGGACTGTGGATGACTGGATGAAAGTCATTTAGTGATGAATCGTGAATCTGCATTGGGCAAGGTGATGATGCTGGAACTTTTGTTTGGTGCCGTTCCAATGAGATTTATAAAGATGACTGCCTGACGAGAACATGCAAATTTCCACAGTCATTGATGATATGGGGCTGCATGTCAGGTAAAGGCACCGGGGAGATGGCTGTCATTACATCTTCAATAAATGCACAAGTTTATGTTGATATTTTGGACACTTTTCTTATCCCATCAATTGAAAGAATGTTTGGGGATGATGAAATCATTTTTCAAGATGATAATGCATCCTGCCATAGAGCAAAAACTGTGAAAACATTCCTTGAAAATAGACACATAAGGTCAATGTCATGGCCTGCAAATAGTCCGGATCTCAATCCAATTGACAATCTTTGGTGGAAGTTGAAGAAAATGCTCCATGACGAGGCTCCAACCTGCAAAGCTGATCAGCAACAGCAATCAGAGAACATTGGAGCCAGATTGATGGAGACTCCTGTGTGACACTCATTAAGTCCAGACCTCAGAGACTGCAAGCTGTTAGAAAAGCCAGAGGTGGTGCAACATAATACTAGTGATGTGCTGGAGGTTTTTTTGTTTTTCATGATTCCATAATTTTTTTCCCACATAATTGAGTGATTCCATAATTTTTTCCCTCTCCTTGTTCTAAAAAAGTAACCATTACTGACTACAACATTTTTTGTTCTTGATTTCTTTTAGTGTTTCTTAAAGCCAGAAAGTTGCAATTTGAAATGACTGTAGTTTTGTACCATGTCTGTGATCTGCTTTTTTTTCTACAAAATTAAACAACTGAATGAACATCCTCCAAGGCTGGTGATTCCATAATTTTTGCCAGGGGTTGTATAATAGGTACTTAGTCGGGACAGAAGACAGCAAAGAAAGTAAGCAATGTGAGTCGACTCTTGATGATCGTCGGTAGCCCAATGTGCAACATACCTTAAACTTGTGACTGTAAATGCTTGAGGACTACTCTGCTCATCTTCCACTGACGGATCCCTGTGTGGCGGGGGGTGATCATTATGTAAGTTCTCCATGGCAGGTTCTGGTAGCGTTTGAGTGACTGCGTCCCTGGAGGTGACGTTATTTCTGGAAGAATATGGCCTTCTGCTCTGATCTCTGCTGGGTACATCTGCACAGGTCTCTTGAGCTACAGAGCTGTCACTGCGAGTTTTACCAAGCCGACCTGATGTTGATGTTGCGGATTTCTGTTGTTTAGTCTTGTCTAAAATTATCTGCTGTCTTACATTTTCCTGGATTAAAAAAAAAATTAAATGAATAAAAACTTGAGATAAATGAGCAGAATATAACAAACCGGACTAAAAAATTGCTCGACATTAGAAACTGGGGGAGCCGAGCAGATGCCAGGAGCTGATGCTCCACCGGAGACGTGGGCTGTAAAAGGGGTATTCCCATCAAGAACAGTTATGGCATAGGATACCCCATAAATGTATACTACATCTATTGCGATATCGAGGCCCTGACGCACGCTACGTTCATTAGAGAGGTAGAACTCTGACCGCCTCTCCATTGAAATAATCCTAACAATTGAGATAAATGCGAGTCCACCAACATGTTCCACCAACATAGAAGAGGATTCTTTACTGTTAGGGCAGTGAGAATCTGGAATTGCTTGCCTGAGGAGGTGGTGATGGCGAACTCAGTCGAGGGGTTCAAGAGAGGCCTGGATGTCTTCCTGGAGCAGAACAATATTGTATCATACAATTATTAGGTTCTGTAGAAGGACGTAGATCTGGGTATTTATTATAATGGAATATAGGCTGAACTGGATGGACAAATGTCTTTTTTCGGCCTTACTAACTATGTTACTATGTTACTATGTTATGAGTCCTGTTGGTGATATTCGCGTCTACTATACATTTTTGCTATACCCTATGGATATGTCATACATGTATGAGATGAGAATACCCCTTTAAATTTGACTTGCGCTACATATACCCATATTATAAAACAGAACTGACAAGTGCCAAGGCTGGCACTAAAAGGTGTAGCATATGGCAGAGTCAATGGATGCAAGTGAGAGGTCTCACTGCAATGCCCATGAGCCCTCCTAAATCTAGCGCTGGTCCCGAGCACCTTAAAAAAAATAGGAAATTGCCCAAGTAGCCATTACCCAGTACAATATCATATCTTTACCACTTCATTGGGGGACACAGGAAACCATGATTTTTTTGCTGTGTCCCCCAATGAAGGCTCCGAGAAAGAGATTTTAGGGTGAATACCCAAAATCACCATTTTTGAATTTTCTCACAGAAAAAAAATGACGTTCTGACTGTAAACCGTGATGTCCGAACCAGTGATAGCTTCATGTATGTGTGACACCCCAGGGTCCTGGTTGTCACAGTGGCATTGCTTTCCTCACGGGGATAGTGATGTCACGCTTGGAAGCGAGGTAAGATCTCTTTAATCAGGTAACAACAAAGCACACAACATGTTCACACTCCAGGCCAGAAGGGGGAGCCCTGATCCAGTTTATGGATGGCTTCCCTATATATAAATTATGGTTTGGAGGGAAAGTGAGTTAGTTCCTGTCAGAGAGACAGAGAAGAAGGTAGCAGAGGGGCCATGCAGCCATGAGAAAGTGCTGCAGCTCCTGGATAGTGATATTCAGAAGGAAAGGACATCATTTTGTGAGTGTGCAGGAGAGAGAAGCACAGGCGAGTAACAATAGGGGAGGACAGCTGCGACTGGGCTACCTCCCTGGCAGAGCGCAGATACCAGTAGCCGGAAGACCGAGGTTGTGTCAGACTCTAGGAGACAGAGCAGAAACCTGCAGGACAGCAGATTACACATCACCTGTCTGCCATAACACCTAGGAGACACAGTGGCGCATAGAGCCCGGGTCGTGATAGAGACCCTATAAAACGACTCGAGCCACCTGTCATACGGGTTTGTGTCCCACTTCTATTAAGGACAGAGAGAACTGTGAGGACCTTTTCAGAAGCCATAGACAGTAAGGGACTACACCACCCCCGCGCTAGTAGGAAGGCTTTCATCTCCATCTGGTAAAGGGTAATCTGAACTTGCTTCCAAGCTGGCCGGACCCTGCCTGCCCTGTGATCTGGTGCCCTGGACTGCGGTTGCCTGAAGAATACAGTAAACAAAGTAAAGAGACTGCAAACCTGTGTCCTCCGTTATTTACCTCATCTATACACCGGGAGCCCTGGGGACCTATTTCACCTGTGGGAAGTTATACCATCTCAGCTGCCTTAACATCACCTCAGTGAACCCCTTTAAGCAGCGTCGGTCCCCACTGACCGAATACCACAGGTGGCGTCACAAACACAAACTTTATTCAAAATCCCTTTAAAGACATTCCCTTTAATATGGGCGCCCAGGGCCATG
This sequence comes from Ranitomeya imitator, assembly GCF_032444005.1. Lineage (NCBI taxonomy): Eukaryota > Metazoa > Chordata > Amphibia > Anura > Dendrobatidae > Ranitomeya > Ranitomeya imitator. Next base: position 131,807,788 of record NC_091290.1, read on the forward strand.
GACTGGGTCGCCACCACCATGACATCCCCCTGTGTACCGAGTACCTCATGGCCCTGGCAGGCGACTCATATGCCCGTGGGGCTGTTGTGTTTGGGTCAGAGGACCCGGTGCCAGTCTTGACCTCATGGTCCTTACTTGAACAGCAAAGCGATATGCAATAGGTGAATTACTGTAGATAGTTGTTTTTGGGAAGTGATGTTATTTTGGTAATGTACCTCTCCATGGAATCCAGTTGCTCTGGATCGGTCATCTCTGTATTTTGGGGGATTAACTAAATTTGGAAACCGGGGCATGGATGCAACAATTGATTTCCCATGAGCAGAAGCAGCGTTCTCCTCTCTCTCCGGTCCCTGAATATTTTCTGTATCCTGGAAAAAAACACGGAATGATATATTATAAGTACAATATCTGTGCAACATTGACATATGCTTATGTTATATCAGTATAGAAATAGGAATATGTGACTGTACTAAGCTCAATAACCCCAAAATACAGTGGTACAGGAGGTGCATGCAGGGTCCTTGTGAGATGACTCCATTAAAAAGCTCCTTGTGTGACCACCCCCTACTGTATACACAACAGACAATGTGTATGTTCCCAGGACTCAGGAGCCATCTCAGTATGAATTTGCTTAAAAAAGTTATTCCCTAAAAAAAAAAAAAAATCTTCCCATACCCATAGGCTGGTCGCTGGAGGTCTTACAGCTGGGACCCCCAGTGATCCCAGGATCGGGGCTTTGGAACCCTTAAAACGGACTCTTTTTGAATGGAGCAGAAGTGTGAGTGCTCAGGTTCATTTTATTCATTATCTACGGGACTCCAGGAAAAAGCTGAGAATAGTCCCATAGACAAACAAGCAGAGGTCGATATGCATCTCTGCTCCATTCAGGGTTCGAAAGCCCCAATCTTGGGATTGTTGGGGGACTAGAACTCAGCCCACTCAGTGATAAGCAAGTTATCTCCTATGTCATAGAGAGGGGATAACTTGATTATTTGAGAATAATCCTTTAAAGGTTGCGGCCACCTTTATACAGATTTTTCTATCATTCATTTGCTTCATAAAAGCAACTTTCTAATTAGCCTTTATTAATAATTTGCTACCATTTTGCTGCTAAAAAGTTACAAAACTTATACAAATTCGTCAGAACGCCTGCATCTGATCCAAGTGACTCTCCCTGCTCTCACATTTTCTTTTCAAAGTGTTAGAGATGGCATAAAGCAGGAGGTAGTAGACAGATCTCCATGATGTGGAGAGGGGGAAATCCATCTATAGACTCATGGAGGGCAGAGAAAATAGGGTATATAGAAGATGAAGATAAAATAAGTGCAGGACAGAAACTGACAGATGAGCTAACGAAGGAAGCAACACTCAGAGCTCGTATAAATCCTACCTCATCGTACTCTTGCTGAAGTTTTTGTATTTTGTGAAATATTTCTTCGGCCTTTCCCCAGTATTCATGCAAACATCTCTCCCTTTGGTTGGTGCGACTGGACGCAGAGCCAGGATCTCCTCTTGGGATGCGTTCATTGACAGACAGGGTTTCTGCTGTGTATGATGGAAAACATTTGTAAGTAGTTGAAAAGTAAAAATAAAAATGCAAAGAAACCTAAAAAATAGCACAGTAATAATATTAGCACAATACAGTAACGGGAAGATGATATCAGACTACAGGATGCAAATGTCTTATCTAAACTGTGCCCAAAAGACTAGAGCGGGGGGCATCGATCAGAAGAATGATCATGCTGTTGGAATTCAACATGCCTGATCCTTTTGTTCTTAGCCACCAAAAGGTATCTAGCAGCGGCTTATTCCCCTCTCCACAGTCAGAACACGCTCGCACTTGGCCGACGGTTCATGTGTCAGGAGGAATAGCGTGGCGGCCTGTATATGAGCAACTTATTCCACACGGGTGGTATACACACAGCCTCACATCCCCCCATCTTTGTAATCTTACTAATGGCTCTGCAGTTCTGAAGGACGAAGGTGGCTGCTTTGTGTAATTCGTCATCCTGCGACTCGGCCAGCACCTGGATCATGAGGGGAAGTCCGTGGCTTTTCAGCAGTTCGTATTGATTTGCCTCTGTGGGATGAGACATTTATTAGAAACACTTCACATAACCGTTCTGCGCCGCTGCGTAAATGTTATCCTGCCGGGACCGCCGACGTACAGAGCGCAGCACGCGGATCAATAAAAGGATAAAACCGTATGAAACTCCCGTTATTTCCCACTGAGTTCCTACAATGCTCTGTCATTTGTATATATCCACCATGTACGTGACCAGTATTAGTAGTATCACCAATGGAAAGTAGAGCTGGTGCAAATTGATTTCTCTATCGCCTCTCATTGGGGGACACAGGAACCATGGGTGTATGCTGCTACCACTAGGAGGCTGACACTATGCACAAAAAAGTTCTCTCCTCCTCTGCAGTGTACACCCCACTGACTGGCACTAGGATAATCAGTTTAGCTTAGTGTCAGTAGGAGGTGGACACGAGTCTTTCATTAGACCCTTATCTACCTCAATGTGCGTCGTTTTCTTTTAGGTTCTCCAGAGGGATACAGGGTGAACAGTCACACCTGTAGTCCCACAATACGGACTATGAGTACGGCGTGTACTGCCACCCCGTATCCTCATAGATCCCACAGCAGGACCATGATCCTAGCAGACAAGCGTGCTTAGAAGTCCGGTCCTAGCTCCGTCCCCCACCCACTCGCCCACCAGAGCCTGTCGGTTGGAGGTGACGAGGACGTCCACCAGCTCCAAGGACGTCTGACACCTTTCTCGGTTAAGGATAGTAACGGACGGCATGGGAGTTTTTGAGGTGAGTATTTCCCCACCCGTCCCAGATAGGAAATCAAAGGAGAGGGATCCCCCCCGGGCCTTTTTATTTTACTAAGGGCTAGCTACCTTGACCTGTTTGTCACTCTTAGGGCTCCTTTCCACTTGCAAGATAAATGTCCGTGTCTCACATGTGAAAACCAAGCTCTGGCGCCGGCACTCCAGAGCGGAGCGTGCGGCTGCATAGCAACACATGGAGCCGCACGCTCCGCTCCCAAGTGCCAGAGCTTGGTTTTCACATGCGAGACACGGACGTTCATCTCGCAAGTGGAAAGGAGCCCTTATCGGCGGGTCCCACAGGGCAGGGATCGTCACTGCACTGCAGCGGCCTTGCTGGCGGGGGGGCCGCAATGTCGTACTGGTCCAGCGCGGCGACCTTTTCAGCAGCGGCGCTGCCTTTTATCCCAGCGGCTGGCGGCTGCTCTGTCTCCTGCTCCGGCGCGACGGCCTCTACAGGCAGCCCCGCTGCTTCCCTTCTCCAGCGGGCATGTTCCTCTGTTTTCCGGTGCGGCGGCCTTGACAGGCCGCTTCCTTTCCCGCCGGCCGCACTGTTCGTTTCTTCAGCTTTTCATCGGGTGAGCTTTTCTCCCGCCCGACAATCTCTCTCTCCGCCCACCGGCGCCATCTTGGTGTCCCTGGGCGCACGGCCAACTCCGCCCTCTCCACTATCCAGAGGGTGCATTCCGCTGCTTGGCACCACACATCGCCACTCCGCCTCTTCCAGAGCGCGCATTCTGGTGTCCTTCTCAGCGGTCGCCATCTGCGGTTACTTCTCGGATTGCGGCAGGAGCTCACATTACCTTCCTGCCTAAAGGGCTACTTCCCTCCGGAGGTCCACCCGCAAGCCGGACAGCTTCCTCCTGGAATCCGTTTTCAGGTGTGAGTAGCTCTGCACTGCAGACTGACAGTCCCCTCTGCCCCCCTGTCCCCTAACCCTCTGACATTTTCTTCAGGGACCTTTCAAAATGTCTACCTCTAAGGGAGGCCGCTCTCGTCCTCCTACTTCTTCCTCTAATTCTTCTGCCTTAGTCAAATACTTTGCATGTTCATCTTGTAACTGCAAACTTTCCTCAGGTCAGTCCTCTCCACTCTGTCAGGCCTGCAGCAACCCGATTGTTCCCACCGCCCAGGATCCCCCGACTGCTCCGCTTGAGAGTGATACCCCCACCCTGGGCTGGGCTTCCTCTCTGTCACAATCGGTAGCGGATCTAACACGGGTGTCTCAAACTCTGGTGTCCGTGCTGGATCATTTACCCCTGCAGACCCCCGCAGTGGCCAGCGGGTCACAGGAGCCTCCGTCCGAGCCCTCCATTATAAGCCGCAATAGGTCCAAACAGGAACGCCGGTCTGAGTCCTTTTCTCGCTCCATCTCGCCATACGGTCCTTCTCTGCGGTCAGCTTCCCCCCAGTCCTCCTCCCCTGAGTCAGGCGAGGCGTTCTCTGATGCGCCTTCGGAGGATATTTCGGAGCTGGATTATAACCAAATCGTTAGCTTTTGAGGGATATGGTTCAGAACCTCATTGGAGCGATAAATCAGGCCTGTGGCATCAAGGATTCCTCTATGGAACCCGCAGATCAGGCGGTTTTGTTTAGACGGTCTAAACCAGGGGTCCCCAACTCCAGTCCTCAAGGCCCACCAACAGGTTATGTTTTCAGGATTTCCTTTGCATTGCACAGGTGATGCAATTATTACCTGGGCAAGACTAAGGAAATCCTGAAAACATGACATGTTGGTGGGCCTTGAGGACTGGAGTTGGGGACCCCTGGTCTAAACAACCTTCCAAGTTTTTCGCTCCTCATCCTGAATTCGAGGAGATCATGACCAGAAAAAGAGAGTATCCGACCAGACGTTTTCAGAGGGGAAAGCGCCTTGGCGTTTTATATCCTTTTTCTCCAGAACTTACCGCCAATTGGACTGTTTCTCCCTCGGTGGATTCTCTAGTCTCCAGGCTGTCCACCAACACGGTCCTTCCACTGTCCGGCGGAGCATCTCTAAAGGATTCTAATGATAGAGTCATAGAATCCTTTGCGAAGTAAGCCTTTGAAGCGGCTGCAGTAACTCTATGCCCGGCCTTTGCTTCCACTTGGGTTTCAAAATCCATATCCAAATGGGCCAAACAACTCCGTCGGGGCATTCTGGACGGGGCTCCACCCGGACAGCTGACGGAGCTTGCCAAACAGATTTCCCATGTGGATGAATACCTTTTCTCCGCCTCCCTAGACACCGCATCTTGTGCGGCTCAGGCATCCAGCAATGCTGTTGCCATCCGCCGGACCATTTGGCTCAAGGCCTGGCAGGCGGATTTGTCTTCTAAAAAGTCCCTTACCAGCCTGCCTTTTCAGGGTTCATGTCTCTTTGGTTCTAAGCTGGACCAAATAATTAAGGACACCACTGGGGGCACAAGTTCTCTTCTTCCCCAGTCTAAACCTCGTCGCCCTCCTCCTAGACGGCAATTTCGGTCATTTCGGCCTTTTCGTCGTTTCGCGGCGTCAAACTCCTTTTCCCTGCAGCAGCAGAGGCCACAGGCACGTCAAGAGAAGAAGATGGTATCCTTTAGACCCACTCCTTCCTGGTGTTCCCGCTACTCCCAGGGTAGATCTTCCAGGTCCAGGTCTGGAAGATCCACCTCGACTTGACTTGCGGCAAGACTCCAGCCCACTTCCCAGGCTGGGCGGCCGTCTCCTCTTCTTCAGGGACGTCTGGATCTCCTCAGTAGAGGACTTATGGGTCAGGGAAGTTGTATCCTCGGGATACAAAATAAAGTTTGTTTCATGACCCCAGGATCGTTTCTTCTAATCCCGACCTTCCAAGAGACCCCGCTCTAGTTCTGGGTTTCTTCGCAGCCATCGCTTCTCTCCTCAAAGCCAGGGTAATCGCTCCCGTCCCAGAAAAAGAATGGTTCACAGGTTTCTATTCAAATCTTTTTGTGGTGCCGAAAAAAGATGGCAAGGTTCATCCCATTCTGGATCTCAAATTGCTGAACAAGAGAGTTCGTATGAGACATTTCAGAATGGAATCCCTTCGTTCAGTAATTGCCTCCATGGAGGCCCAGGAATGTCTGTGGTTCCATAGATATTCAGGACGCCTACCTCCACATCCTAACATCACCGATTCCTGGGCTTTGCGGTGCTCCAGGACCGTTTTCAGTTCGTAGCCCTGCCGTTCGGTTTCGCAACCGCTCCCAGGGTTTTCACGAAGATCATGGCGGCGCTGATAGCCATCTTGAGGGTCAGGGGACTGGTACTTTTTCCGTACCTTGACGACATCCTCATCAAGGCTCCGTCCTTTTCTCAGGCTCACAAGAGCATGTCCATCGTCCTCGACACTCTAGCCCGTTTCGGGTGGCTTGTCAACAGGAAGAAATCCTGTCTTGTTCCTTCCCAGCGCCTCATCTTTCTGGGCATGCTCTTCGACACTCGTCAGACCAAAGTCTTCCTTCCCGAAGACAAGAGATCCATCCTTCGTCGGGACGTGCGCTTACTCCAGGGTCCTCGGTTTCCCTCCTTCCGATCGGCCATGAAGGTTCTGGGGAGTATAGTAGCAACATTGGAAGCGATTCCCTTCGCCCAATTTCACTCACGACCTCTTCAGCAGGCCATCCTGTCACAGTGGGACAGTGGGACTGTCTTCTCTCTGGATCGTCCAATCTGACTCTCTCCCCGGGTCAAACGGTCACTCAACTGTGGCTGACGTCACCTCTCATCTCCCAGGGCAGGTCCTTCCTTCCAGTTCACTGGCAGGTGGTGACGACGGATGCCAACCTACTCGGCTGGGGTGCGGTGTTTCGCCACCTGACTGTTCAGGGCCGTTGGTTGGCGCAGGAGTCTTCTCTGCCGATCAACGTTCTCGAGATTCGGGCCATCTTTCTCTCCCCTCATCACTGGGAAAGAATTCTCAGGGGTCTACCTGGCCGAGGTATCCAAAATCCTCCTCTTCGCAGAGGCAATGGTTCCGGTGATATCCGCGGTTCATATCCCCGGCGTGGACAATTGGGCCGCCGACTTTCTCAGCCGCGAGGGTCTCGCGACAGGGGAATGGTCCTTGCATCAGGAGGTCTTCCATCAGATTTGTCTTCGATGGGGGACTCCGGACGTGGACCTCCAGGTGTCCCGAATGAACAGGAAGGTTCCTCGGTTCGTCTCCAGGTCTCGCGACCCTCTTGCAGTGGGCGTTGACGCTCTGGCGCTTCCTTGGTCGCAGTTCGAGCTCCCGTATCTGTTTCCACCCCTTCCTTTGCTTCCCAAGCTGTTGAAAAAGATCAAGGCAGAAGGGGTGCCGGTCATTCTGATCGCCCCGGATTGGCCCAGGAGATCTTGGTTTGCGGAGATCGTCAATCTTCTCGCGGACGCCCCCTGGGACCTTCCAGACAGACCCAATCTGCTGTCTCAGGGTCCGATCTGCCACCCGAATTCTCGATAGCTCAGTTTAACGGCGTGGCTGTTGAGACCGCAGTTCTAAGAGCGTCCGGCCTTTCGGACTGGGTGATTCACACTATGATCCAGGCTAGGAAGCCTTCGTCTTCCAGAATCTACTATCGTACCTGGAAGGCTTTCTTCCGTTAGTGCGAGTCCAACCGCGTTTCACCTATTTCCTTTTCCCTACCTTCCATTTTGGCCTTCCTTCAGGCAGGACTGGATTCGGGCCTTGGTCTTAGTTCCCTAAAGGGCCAGGTTTCTGCGCTCTTTATCCTTTTTCAGAAGATGTTATCTTCTCGGCCACAGGTTAAGACCTTTCTTCAAGGAGTAGCCCACGCTGTCCCTCCGTACAGGGCCCCTGTGGATTCATGGGTTTTAAATCTTGTGCTGGACTTTCTGAGGGGTTCCCACTTTGAGCGTCTCAGGGAGACTTCCCTGTCGGTTCCATCTTGGAAGGTGGCCTATCTTGTGGCCATCACTTCTATCCGCTGCGTTTCTGAGTTGGCGGTCCTTTCTTACCTACCTCCGTTCTTGGTTATGCACCAGGACAAGGTGGTCCTCAGGCCTCCACATTCCTTTCTTCCTAAGGTGGTTTCCACCTCAACGAGGACATTATTTTACCTTCCTTTTGTCCAGCTCCGACTCATCCTCTGGAGCGATCGTTGAACAAGCTGGACCTCGTCAGGGCAGTGAGGAACTACCTGGCTAGAACGGCCGCTTTCCGGAAGACGGATTCTCTTTTCGTCATTCCTGATGGCACACGTAGAGGCCAACCAGCTTCTAAGGCGACTATTGCTCGCTGGATCAGAATGGCAATTCTGGAGGCTTACCGGGTCAAGAACAGAGTGCCCCCTCCTGGGATAAAGGCTCACTCTACCCGGGCAGTCGGCGCTTCCTGGGCGGTACACCATAGGGCTTCCGCCCTACAGCTTTGCAAAGCGGCAACCTGGTCTTCCATCCATACGTTCGCCAAATTTTACAAGGTCCATACCTACGCTTCAGTGGACGCCAGCCTAGGAAGAAGGATCTGACCTGATGGAAGTCTGTTTTTCTCACCCCAGGGACTGCTTTGGGACGTCTCATAGTTCCTGTATCCCCCAATGAGAGGCCATAGAGAAAACAGGATTTTTTCTCGGAGCCTTCATTGGGGGACACAGCACCCTCCCATATTATAGAATTTCAACCTTGTTTTGTCTCCTACTGCTTTCTCACTAACTGAAGTGCATAATGCCAGTCGGTGGGGTGTACACTGCAGAGGAGGAGCTAACTTTTTTTGTGCGTAGTGTCAGCCTCCTAGTGGCAGCAGCATACACCCATGGTTCCTGTGTCCCCCAATGAAGGCTCCAAGAAACAGATTTTACGGTAAGCAACCAAAAATCCTGTTTTTTATCGGCTGCATGGGTGATCTATGGCCTCTTAAGGGTATGTGCACACGCTGCAGAATTTGCTGCGGATCCGCAGTGGATTGGCCGCTGCAGATTCGCAGCAGATTTCCATGCGTTAACGGTATCATGTAAACCTATGGAAAACAAAATCCGCAGTGCACATGCTGCGGAAAAAAACACGCAGAAACGCTGCGTTGTTTATTCCACAGCATGTCAATTCTTTGTGCGGCTTCCGCAGCGGTTTACACCTGCTCCATAATAGGAATCCGCAGGTGTAAAACCGCAGGTGAAATCCGCACAAAAACTGCGGTAAATCCGCAGGTAAAACACTTTACTTGAGGATTTACCAAAATTAGTCCGGAAAAATCTGCAGAGTAATCCGCAGCGTGTGCACATAGCCTTATGGCGGTACCCGTATCTCTTAGTTTGATTAGTCGGCCTGGCGCAATGTCATTGTTGCAATGTAATGCATCTGATGTCAAGCCAGGCCGGCTAAACAAAATAAGAGCCGCGGATGCAATCAGGTAAGAGACAATTCTCAGGTCTCACGTCCAGCGATCACAGATCCTACGGATCGATTCGCACCACCAGTGATGGAAACTATTAACCACAAACCGCAAGCTTCTGTGAGGTGTCCGACGGTGAGGACAATGCTGAACTTGTCTTCTGCTTCCAGATTTCCACAGGATAAAAGGTTCATCAGACTTGATATTATATTGTGCTTTTCCAGGCGGCAGACAGATTTAGCTGGAAAAAAAGTAAATGATAGTACCAATGTTACTATACTAGTAATTGTTGGTCCCAATGCAAAATTTCCATCTATTGCCATGTTAGGTCTTGTTCACACCTGCATCCTTTCCGGAATAACCCATTATAAATCACTGAGTTCCATTGCGCGCCAATGGTATTAGACATGATATGAAATTTTTTTTTGTTTAATGACGTAGCAGAAAATCTGAATTGAGAATGCAGATGTAAACTCAGACGTATGCTGGTTTCACACATCCAGGTAGCACGGCCTGAGTAAAGTGTGGCTGCAGGACTCCTGACCAGAAATAGACAGCCTCATACAGGTCCTTCTCAAAAAATTAGCATATAGTGTTAAATTTCATTATTTACCATAATGTAATGATTACAATTAAACTTTCATATATTATAGATTCATTATCCACCAACTGAAATTTGTCAGGTCTTTTATTGTTTTAATACTGATGATTTTGGCATACAACTCCTGATAACCCAAAAAACCTGTCTCAATAAATTAGCATATGAAGAAAAGGTTCTCTAAACGACTTATTACCCTAATCTTCTGAATCAACTAATTAACTCTAAACACATGCAAAAGATACCTGAGGCTTTTATAAACTCCCTGCCTGGTTCATTACTCAAAACCCCCATCATGGGTAAGACTAGCGACCTGACAGATGTCAAGAAGGCCATCATTGACACCCTCAAGCAAGAGGGTAAGACCCAGAAAGAAATTTCTCAACAAATAGGCTGTTCCCAGAGTGCTGTATCAAGGCACCTCAATGGTAAGTCTGTTGGAAGGAAACAATGTGGCAGAAAACGCTGTACAACGAGAAGAGGAGACCGGACCCTGAGGAAGATTGTGGAGAAGGACCGATTCCAGACCTTGGGGAACCTGAGGAAGCAGTGGACTGAGTCTGGTGTGGAAACATCCAGAGCCACCGTGCACAGGCGTGTGCAGGAAATGGGCTACAGGTGCCGCATTCCCCAGGTAAAGCCACTTTTGAACCATAAACAGCGGCAGAGGCGCCTGACCTGGGCTACAGAGAAGCAGCACTGGACTGTTGCTAAGTGGTCCCAAGCACTTTTTTCTGATGAAAGCAAATTTTGCATGTCATTCGGAAATCAAGGTGCCAGAGTCTGGAGGAAGACTGGGGAGAAGGAAATGCCAAAATGCCTGAAGTCCAGTGTCAAGTACCCACAGTCAGTGATGGTGTGGGGTGCCATGTCAGCTGCTGGTGTTGGTCCACTGTGTTTCATCAAGGGCAGGGTCAATGTAGCTAGCTATCAGGAGATTTTGGAGCACTTCATGCATCCATCGGCTGAAATGCTTTATGGAGATGAAGATTTCATTTTTCAGCACGACCTGGCACCTGCTCACAGTGCCAAAACCACTGGTAAATGGTTTACTGACCATGGTATTACTGTGCTCAATTGGCCTGCCAACTCTCCTGACCTGAACCCCATAGAGAATCTGTGGGATATTGTGAAGAGAAAGTTGAGAGACGCAAGACCCAACACTCTGGATGAGCTTAAGGCCGCTATTGAAGCATCCTGGGCCTCCATAACATCTCAGCAGTGTCACAGGCTGATTGCCTCCATGCCACGCCGCATTGAAGCAGTCATTTCTGCCAAAGGATTCCCGACCAAGTATTGAGTGCATAACTGAACATTATTATTTGATGTTTTTTTTTGTTTGTTATTAAAAAACACTTTTATTTGATTGGATGGGTGAAATATGCTAATTTATTGAGACAGGTTTTTGGGTTATCAGGAGTTGTATGCCAAAATCATCAGTATTAAAACAATAAAAGACCTGACAAATTTCAGTTGGTGGATAATGAATCTATAATATATGAAAGTTTAATTGTAATCATTACATTATGGTAAATAATGAAATTTAACACTATATGCTAATTTTTTGAGAAGGACCTGTATATACCTATGGGGAGGCTGAGTTGGGGTCAGGAGACCTGCGGCCGGTTCAGACATCATACTGGGTGATGAATGATGTATGTGACCTGGCAAATGACCAACCAAGGGAATGGTAGACAGAATACCGTACACATGGTGCTAGGACACGTCCACGCTGGGGGATTATGTGGCTTGGTGGCACAAATGCGGTTCTCAAATGTGCAGCTTTTTTCCACTTACAGTTTTCTGTGATGCATGCATCCAAAGTCTTCGTGACCACTATAGCAAGCCTGAAATCCAAACTTCTTTCTTGCAAACCATTCACTAGGTGGGAGAGAACATCGGCCAATATATCCAGCCCTCCAATAGAAGCAAAATAATCCTGGGCAAATCCTAAAAAAAACAATGATTTTGGATATAAAATGCAACCTTATTGTCACTTCTACATCTTGTAGTTATACTGATATTATATATAAAGTCTATTTGGGCTTAGTTCATTCACCAATCTCCCCCAACCATGTACAGTATGTATGGACTTTGTGCACTGGGAACAGTCATGGGGGACAGAAAACGGCCTTCCCCAAACTGTTTCAACAAAGCTGGAAGCTACAATTGTCCACAATGTCTTCTGCTGAAACTAAGGGCCCAATGCCGACCCCTGATAACAATCCCATAGCATTATGCTCCTCGAGTAGACACAATGCGGTCAGGCGGGTAACATGTCAAGTCGCCATGAACTTACTACTATTGGCGACGGTGAGTCCAATCATGGAACAGATAGGACGCACCGTCTCCTGTTGGAGAGACCCCTGAAGCCGTTCGATCGCCTGTGGAAATGCTGAACTGCCAAGTTTCTGGTTCTCTTCTGAAAGAGAAACACAAAACATATATGTCATAGATTGAGATGCAAAACATGGCAGCATTCGCCCTTCACGGCTGAATAAACCTTATTCACTCACCTGTCAGGAATTGAATATAAACATCTTACCATTCTGTGGGTTATTAACGCAGACGCACAGTGCGCTGCAGACAGATGACCACAGCTGATATTGGGGATCTGTGTTTCCACTGGCCTGGACCGCATTACATCTCAATATTTTGCTGCAAAATATTGGAGAAAAAATTACATATGAAAAGATTTCTCTGTGCGGATTTCATCAGATGTAATAAAAATCATTTATGTATTTTACCTAAATAATATTAGAAGTGTTTCCATACATCCAGATTCTCTAGCAAGACTCTGTCCAGTCTCTATAAAAAAGAGTAAATTGATAAAACACAATAAATAATATTAGAAGTGTTTCCATACATCCAGATTTTCTAGCAAGACTCTGTCCAGTCTCTTTAAAAAAAAGAGTAAATAGATAAAACACAATAAATAATATTTAAAGTGTTTCCATACATCCAGATTCTCTACGCAAGTGTTCACGGACAGCGGAAGTGAGGACTTACTGTTATTCGAAACCAAGACAAGGAACAAGAACACACTCATCCGTTTTAGGTTTACGGAAGACGCTTCATCCGATAAGATCGTGTGCACGTCTTCAAAGATTGCGGCGGTGCACAAGGTTTGCTGACAATACACTGGAATAGAAAACAGGAAGATGTAAGAAGAAATATATGGCAATATTTTACTAGAAATTGACATATTTACCGTTACTTTCTGCCAAAATTGCTAGTGTATATAAGGAGGCTTCTTTTAATAGGGAGTGAGCGCTGGATTTGGCTAAATTATTGAGGAAAATTAAGCCCCCGATATCTCTGAAGTAGTGGCAAGCGTCACCTGTAGAAAAAGAAAACCCAACATTTAGGCTGGTGCTATACACATAAGATAAGGATTGCGCTAAGACTTGTCGCAGAATATGGCTAGCGGATGGGGACACTTTGCAAGTCACAAAAAGTCCGAATTTATTTTTGATATTTTGCAACTTGCTTGTCGCAAGACTAACCCACTAACGTTTTGGAATCATATGCAAAAACACATTACAGAGGAATCCTTTTAGGCACAGCCTGTGATAAACCCTGGTCTTCCTATCTGCGAATTAATGTATGTAATTCTTATTAATATGTATGTCGTAGAGAAAAATTAGAATCCATGCAGACATCTCCAGGGAGGGGATATGTCCCCCTCACATTGACTATATGGGGAAGAGAGAAAACTAATTATAATACGGAGACAGATCTAACACCTCCATCTCCATTGAAGTAGCGCCCACCTGCAGTGGCCAGGTAATCATAAAAGGAGTTTTTCTCTGGGAAAATACATGGAGGCTAAGATTCATTTACACATGGGCACAAACTTCCTCTGATCAAAGTGACCAGGTAATTAAAACAGTAAGATCTGCTCTGGGAGCCAGATATCAAAATGGAGATTTGTTTACACAGAGACATAAGCTTCTTCTCTTCAAAGAATCTTCTCAGACTTTTCGTCTCCAGTGTCCAGATATGAATATTGGGGTTTAAATTGATCCAGTATTTTTGGGAGATAGATTTTTGGTGTTGTAGCGAAGGAACAAACAGACTGCATTCACTCACATCACTCTAAGGCCAGCTGAACTCCTCCAACTTACGAACGGTCTAATGGATGATGCTATACATGACGTTTGATCTCTATATAAATGTAAAATCACAATAAGACATGTGACGTCAATATCTACCGCCTGGGACCTCCAGAGGCGAAGATATCCTGTAAGTTGGGGATCTCATAAAATTCTGAAGGGCCAGGCACATCCCATAAACAGCCCCTACATGACTTATCAAGGGGAGGTATGTGGGCGTAACTTTTATCTAATAAAGTGCAGAAGTTGGTCTTGGTCCTTTGTCAGTCTTTGGAGGGTACAACTTGCTGTGGGGTCTGTAGAGTTTCCTAATGAGCACCTCCCTCCACTAAACTGTGAGCCATTTCGGTGACACAGGTTTCGTACTCTTTCTTCGTTATTGCTTTTTATTTTATGTAATTGTATATACCGTATTATTTTGCTCCCATTTTGTATATTTTTTATAAACACTGCCTATCATTCTGGATTAAATACATAATTTAATAGCTCTGTTCCTCTTGTTCTGTAAACTGCACGCCTGAAGCCATACGCTACCTATAATGGGTGTCCAATCAGCCCATAGAAACAATTGGTAGTGGCAACTAGCAGGGTGCCTTTTTTTGTTATTGTGGAGCTGGAGAAACTGTACCAGGTATATATATGACTTGGAATTGGAGGTGTATTTACCATATGCTCACTGAGTTTCCCAATAACTGGTTTAGTAGGGTAAGTAGCCATGATCTCGTCCATCATTCCCTTGACAACTGGTGGCAGCGGTGGGATCTGTGTGATCCCTCCGGTGTCATCTGTGACAAAGTGGTAACAGTGGTGGGATCTGTGTGACCCCCCCAGCTGTTATCCTTGACAGTGTATATATATGTATATATGCCGTATATATGCTACTTACTGTTGTCCTGGCAAATAGATCGCACAGCCGCCAAAGTCTCCTTTTGAGAGTCAGGATTGTCCATTTGAAACTTCAGACATTCTAGTAAGAGGTTGAGATCAGTCTTCATTTCTGCTAAAAATGGAAATAATGGTAGTAATTTATCAATATGACAGGAAAAAAAGAGGCGATACTTACCAATATGTGGTTATATCATCAATGTGCTGCAGGATGCAGACAAGCCACAGCTGTATATAGCGGAGGTAGCACAGGTGTAAAATACCGATGAACGAGCACTCACACATCTATCCTCCGTGAGCCGACATGGTGCACTACATGCAACGATGCAGTCAGTCGGACGTATAACACGGACGACGATCGCATCGCAATGCACGGACTGGCTGGCAGCTCTTGTGACTCGAGCCTGACAGCTGCATAGAAAAACATGCTATCACGGTGGGGTCAGGAGAGCCAGTCCGGCCAGTTCTAGCACTGCGATGCGATGGTCCTGCATATTATACAGTCATCTGACTCTGCCCTAACTGTGTGACTGCTGCCTTATCTCTGTGCACTTATAATACTAAATAATCACCCCCTCCATCATGGATGATAGGTGTGAAAAAAAGATAAAAGGAAAACATATAGAAAGGCTGAGAATGTTCCTGGAGATACAGCAGGAAGCAGAGTTCACAACAAGCACAAAAGCGGTGGTTGAACTAACTGGACGTGACAGAAATTGGAAGCTGTCACTGGCTCTATGATGTCTACAGTGATTCATGGCGGTGGCTTGGTAATGACTATTGTGAAGAATGGCGGTTGCTAACTGATCTGTACAGTGAAGAATGGCGATTGCTTGGTTATCTGTACAGTGAAGCATGGCGGTGACTAACTTATCCGTACAGTGTATCATGGCGGTGGTTTGGTGATCCATACATTGAAGCGTGGCGGTGGCTTGGAGATCTATACAGTGAGGCATAGTGGTGGCTTTGTAATTTGTACAGTAAAGCATGGTGGTGGCTAACTTATCCGTACAGTGAAACATGGCGGTGACTAACTTATCCGTACAGTGTATAATGGCAGTGGTTTGGTGATCCGTACAGTGACGCATGGTGGTGGCTAACTTATCCGTACAGTGAAGCATGGCGGATGCTCGGCGATCTGTACAGTGAAGCACGATGGTGGCTTGATTTGTACAGTGTAGCATGGTGATGGCTCGGTGATGTGTACAATGAAGTATGGCGGCTTGGTGATCTGTACAGTCAAGCATGGTGGTGGATAACTGATCCGTACAGTAAAGCATGGCGGAAGTTCGGTGATCTGTACAGTGAAGCACAGCGGAGGCTTGGTGATCCATACAGTGAAACACAGTAGCAGCTTGATGATCTTTACAGGGAAGCAAGGTGGTGGCTCAGAGATCTGTACAGTGAAGTATGGCAGTGGTTATCTGATCTGTACAGTGAATTATGGTGGTGGTTTGGTGATTTGTACAGTGAAGTATTTCGATGGCTCGGTTATCTGTATAGTGAAGCATGGCAGTGGCTAACTGATACATAGAGTGAGGCATGGGGGTGGCTCGGTGATCTGTTCAGTGAAGAATGCTGGTGGCTGTGATCTGTACAGTGAAGTATGGTGGTGGCTTGGTGATACTTACTGTGAAGCATAGCAATAGCTCAATGATCCCTACAGTGAAGCACGTTGATGGCTCAGTGATCTGTTCAGTGAAGCATGGCAGTGGCTAACTAATCAGTACAGTGAAGCATGGCTGTGGCCAGGTGATCAGTTCAGTGAAGCATGGTGGCGGCAGCCTTTTTCCTCAAGTGGCTTCACTGGAGGTTTTGCAGTGGTTTTTGCAACAATGTCCTTTTTATTTATTTTAAGCTTTGAGTAGCGAGTGACTTCCTGGCAAAAAAAGGACAACACCGTCAAGTCAATACCGCGACAAAGTGGGGCCAGACGACACCGGTGTCAGGTTTCATGGACTCCTACACCGGTTAGAAGCACTTCACCATCTTATTCAACAGTGCAGGGTTTTTCCTTGCTGGCAGTGAAAGGGTAATCTGTTCAGTTGAAGCTTTCCTACATGGATTGTCTCAGCTGTTCAGTGTTGACCACTCCCCTCTGCAATATATACTCACCTCTGGCACTTAGGTATTGCCAGTTAGTTCCCACTGCCTGGTTCTGGAGTTGTAGTTCGTGGTTGGAGTTTTGTCTGTCTGCACATCCTCTCCGGTTTGGTTTCTCCTTCCTTTAACTCCCCTGTGTCCCACTCTGTTTGGTGAGTGTATTTTTGTATGATTGTTATTTTCATTTATCCCTGTCCATCTTCCCTTGTTTGTCTGGTTAGTGTTATCCTATACACTTCTGCTTCCCACCTCCCTGGGTGGGAGAGGGGACAGATAAGGGTTGATATAGGAGCATAGGAAAGGACAGGGACAGACTAGTAAGACCCTAGCTCTAAGGAGCTGGTTAGCGCCCACAATTCCAAGGCACAAATGACAAAGCATATGAACAGCAATATCCGTTTTACATTGCTGTACATTATGTTAATTTTTGCAGCGGATCTGCGGCATATTTTCAGGCAGATTCCCTTCGGAATCCACCTGAAAAAGACGCGGTATGCACATATTCTTAGATGGATTTAATCTAGTATCAGGAATTTCTAGATAACTGCATGTCTTCTATGTGGAGCTGTTGCTTGAGCATGCCTCACGGTCCAGCAAGGCTAGATTACAGAAGAAGCACTGGAAGATTCTTGAGAGGTCATCATAGCTGCCTGACTTGAACCCCGTAGGATGAATTTGAAGGAGGAGGTTGCAGAACACAAACCTAACAATATTACAGACATGGATGACTGGGCTGAAATTCTTCATGAAAAACTATCAGAAGCTGCTATCTTGCTATGTATCCCATTTACAGCAGGTCATAACAGCCAGAGGGGTTGGACATGAAGGCGTGAATAGTTCTGACTGTGATAATCATTAAAAGTGAAATTTTGTGCTGAATTTGGAGAAACCTCTTGTTATATTAGTAGTGTTCAGATATATTGGTATATTGCAAACAGCAGAAAGGTTGCAACTTTTACTAATAAATTGAATGTGAACTACAACGTGCATAAAACATGCAGTGTGAACAGAGGCAACCATCTTACCAAAGGACGTCGCTTTCCTTCCCTGCAAGATTTCCGTAGCCTCCATGTCCTACAGTAATAAGGAGACAGCATTATATAGCACACAGCTTACTAATGGAAACCGATGGGGAATGGCTGCAGTAACTTGGTGAGCATGGTATATGAGGGAGAGTACGGTATATAGGAGGGTAAGGACAGTATCTAGGGGGTGAGGATGGTACATAGAGTAAAGCTGGTATATAGGAGGGTAAGGACAGTATATAGGGGCGAGGATGGTATATACTGCAGGAGGGTGTGGATGGTATATTGGAGGATGAGGACTAATTATATTTAAATACACATATATACACACATGATGATGATATATATATATATATATATATATATATACACACACATACATACACACACAGGAAAGTAAGACTCATATTTAGGCTGGGATATATGTATGAGAGGGTGAACCCGATATATGGGAAGGTGAGGATGGTATATATGTTTATAAGAGGGGGAGGCCGGGATACACGTATACAGAAGGGGGAGGCCTGGATACAAGTATACAGGAGGGGGAGGCCGGGATACACGTATACAGGAGGGGGAGGCCGGATACAAGTATACAGGAGGGGGAGGCCGGGATACACGTATACAAGAGGGGGAGGCCCGGATACAAGTATACAGGAGGGGGAGGCCGGGATACACGTATACAGGAGGGGGAGGCCGGGATACACGCATACAGGAGAGGGAGGCCGATATATGGGAAGGTGATTATGGTATATATGTTTATAAGAGGGTGAGGCCGATATAAACATATATACCATCCTCACCTTCCCATATATCGGCCTCACCCTCTTATAAACATATATACCATAATCACCTTCCCATATATCGGCCTCCCTCTCCTGTATGCGTGTATCCCGGCCTCCCTCTCCTGTATGCGTGTATCCCGGCCTTCACCTCCTGTATACGTGTATCCCGGCCTCCCCCTCTTATAAACATATATACCATCCCATATATCGGCCTTCCACTCCTGTATACGTGTATCCGGGCCTCCCCCTCTTGTATACGTGTATCCCGGCCTCCCCCTCCTGTATACTTGTATCCGGCCTCCCCCTCCTGTATACGTGTATCCCGGCCTCCCCCTCCTGTATACTTGTATCCAGGCCTCCCCCTTCTGTATACGTGTATCCCGGCCTCCCCCTCTTATAAACATATATACCATCCTCACCTTCCCATATAAGAGGGGGAGGCCGGGATACGCGTATACAGGAGGGGGAGGCCGAGATACGCGTATACAGTAGAGGCCGAGATACACGCATACAGGAGGGGGAGGCCGATATATGGGAAGGTGATTATGGTATATATGTTTATAAGAGGGTGAGGCCGGATACACGTATACAGGAGGGGGAGGCCGATATATGGGAAGGTGAGGATGGTATATATGTTTATAAGAGTGGGAGGCCGGGATACGCGTATACAGGAGGGGGAGGCCGAGATACGCATATACAGTAGAGGCCGAGATACACGCATACAGGAGGGGGAGGTCGATATATGGGAAGGTGAGGATGGTATGTTTATAAGAGGGGGAGGCCGGGATACACGAATACAGGAGGGGGAGGCCGGATACAAGTATACAGGAGGGTGAGGCCGGGATACACGAATACAGGAGGGGGAGGCCGGAATACACGAATACAGGAGGGGGAGGCCGGGATACACGAATACAGGAGGGGGAGGCCGGGATACACGAATACAGGAGGGGGAGGCCGGATACAAGTATACAGGAGGGTGAGGCCGGGATACACGAATACAGGAGGGGGAGGCCGGATACAAGTATACAGGAGGGGGAGGCCGGGATACACGTATACAGGAGGGGGAGGCCGGATACAAGTATACAGGAGGGGGAGGCCGGGATACACGAATACAGGAGGGGGAGGCCGGGATACACGAATACAGGAGGGGGAGGCCGGATACACGAATACAGGAGGGGGAGGCCGGGATACACGTATACAGGAGGGGGAGGCCGGGATACACGTATACAGGAGGGTGAGGCCGGATACACGTATACAGGAGGGGGAGGCCGGATACACGAATACAGGAGGGGGAGGCCGGGATACACGTATACAGGAGGGGGAGGCCGGGATACACGTATACAGGAGGGGGAGGCCGGGATACACGTATACAGGAGGGGGAGGCCGGGATACACGTATACAAGAGGGGGAGGCCGGGATACACGTATACAGGAGGGGGAGGCCGGGATACACGTATACAGGAGGGGGAGGCCGGGATACACGTATACAGGAGGGTGAGGCTGGATACACGTATACAGGAGGGGGAGGCCGGGATACACGTATACAGGAGGGGGAGGCCAGATACACGTATACAGGAGGGTGAGGCCGGATACACGTATACAGGAGGGGGAGGCCGGGATACACGTATACAGGAGGGTGAGGCCGGATACACGTATACAGGAGGGTGAGGCCGGATACACGTATACAGGAGGGGGAGGCCAGATACACGTATACAGGAGGGGGAGGCCGGGATACACGTATACAAGAGGGGGAGGCCGGGATACACGTATACAGGAGGGGGAGGCCGGATACACGTATACAGGAGGGAGAGGCCGGATACACGTATACAGGAGGGGGAGGCCGGATACACGTATACAGGAGAGTGAGGCCGGGATACACGTATACAGGAGGGGGAGGCCGGGATACACGTATACAGGAGGGAGAGGCTGGATAAACGTATACAGGAGGGGGAGGCCGGATACACGTATACAGGAGGGTGAGGCCGGGATACACGTATACAGGAGGGTGAGGCCGGATACACGTATACAGGAGGGAGAGGCCGGATACACGTATACAGGAGGGAGAGGCCGGATACACGTATACAGGAGGGGGAGGCCGGATACACGTATACAGGAGAGTGAGGCCAGGATACACGTATACAGGAGGGGGAGGCCGGGATACACGTATACAGGAGGGGGAGGCCGGATACACGTATACAGGAGGGTGAGGCCGGGATACACGTATACAGGAGGGAGAGGCCGGATACACGTATACAGGAGGGAGAGGCCGGATACACGTATACAGGAGGGGGAGGCCGGATACACGTATACAGGAGAGTGAGGCCGGGATACACGTATACAGGAGGGGGAGGCCGGGATACACGTATACAGGAGGGAGAGGCCGGATAAACGTATACAGGAGGGGGAGGCCGGATACACGTATACAGGAGGGAGAGGCCGGATACACGTATACAGGAGGGAGAGGCCGGATACACGTATACAGGAGGGGGAGGCCGGATACACGTATACAGGAGAGTGAGGCCGGGATACACGTATACAGGAGGGGGAGGCCGGGATACACGTATACAGGAGGGAGAGGCCGGATAAACGTATACAGGAGGGGGAGGCCGGATACACGTATACAGGAGGGGGAGGCCGGATACACGTATACAGGAGGGTGAGGCCGGGATACACGTATACAGGAGGGTGAGGCCGGATACACGTATACAGGAGGGTGAGGCCGGATACACGTATACAGGAGGGGGAGGCCGGATACACGTATACAGGAGGGGGAGGCCGGATACAAGTATACAGGAGGGTGAGGCCGGGATACACGTATACAGGAGGGTGAGGCCGGATACACGTATACAGGAGGGTGAGGCCGGATACACGTATACAGGAGGGTGAGGCCGGATACACGTATACAGGAGGGGGAGGCCGGATACACGTATACAGGAGGGGGAGGCCGGATACACGTATACAGGAGGGGGAGGCCGGATACACGTATACAGGAGGGGGAGGCCGGATACACGTATACAGGAGGGGGAGGCCGGATACACGTATACAGGAGGGGGAGGCCGGATACACGTATACAGGAGGGGGAGGCCGGATACACGTATACAGGAGGGTGAGGCCGGATACACGTATACAGGAGGGGGAGGCTGGATACAAGTATACAGGAGGGGGAGGCCGGATACACGTATACAGGAGGGTGAGGCCGGATACACGTATACAGGAGGGTGAGGCCGGATACACGTATACAGGAGGGTGAGGCCGGATACACGTATACAGGAGGGGGAGGCCGGATACACGTATACAGGAGGGGGAGGCCGGATACAAGTATACAGGAGGGGGAGGCCGGATACACGTATACAGGAGGGTGAGGCCGGATACACGTATACAGGAGGGTGAGGCCGGATACACGTATACAGGAGGGGGAGGCCGGATACACGTATACAGGAGGGTGAGGCCGGATACACGTATACAGGAGGGTGAGGCCGGATACACGTATACAGGAGGGCGAGGCCGGATACACGTATACAGGAGGGCGAGGCCAGACACTTGTATACACAGACTCTTACAGCTCAGCCTCCGCTCTGCAGGGACACCAGCACTGTACACAGCTGTGTGTGAGGCGGGATTACGGCTGTAACTGGTTTCCCGGCAACTATCAGTGAGCTCCTCAGTCAGGAGATGGAGCACCCCAACTACAGACTCTAGGATTGGCTGAAAGCAAGTGGTGCTGCCTAAGCAACCAATCAGCATCCAGCTCTCATCTCCTACTGTAGGGATAGAAAGCGGCAATCCGATTGGCTACTTAGCTTTTGTTTCCTCCTCAGTCTTCCACATCTCTGCTTGCTGCCATTTCCTTCCCCTAAGATGTCCGCCCAGCTCCACACTGCTGTCTGTCAGCCCCTACACAGGGAATGGACACCTGCTGTGTGACTGTCGCTCCACTCACAGCTCAGGACACGGCGGACCACCTCCCCCCAAATCCTACATCTTTGCCGTGTGAATAATGGATCCATCATATAATAGACACTGAAGACCCCAATGACTCAACACGGGGTCCACCAAGATGTCCGCCTCCTTCCTGATGACATCCGGGCGCCCCCACGACGCCCAGGTGAGCAGCCCCCCATCACCTCTCCGGGGGGCACTTCTGCTGAGCCCCCACAGTGCCATAGTAATGAGTCACACTGGTTTATGTGGAGGTTTTATTGTCCCTTCATTATGACAAACTAAGAACAAAAAAAAATATATATATTACACTGCAAATGTACAGACATGAGCGGACGCAACAGTAACGGATCTACAGCTGGAAGGTGGCCGACGTCTGTAACATGGCGTTGTATAGAAACGTGTTATTAAATATCACAAACTGCTTCGTTATGATTTTGATGGCTTCCTGAGCGGCTGCGCCTGAAATAAAAAGCAGCAAAAAAAATAATTAAAAAAAAAAAAAAGTATATAAATATAAAAGATACTTCGCACATTACAAAAGTAAAAATAATATTTTAATAGGATTCTCCTATTCGGAGGCTGGAATAGTAGGTGCAGTGATTTAAAAAGGGGGTAATCCCATTGATGTGCCTTGCTCATCCTCCCCAGGTCTAGTGCTTAGTCCATTTCCAACATCATATCATTGTCGAGGTGATGTTGGCGTTGTAGATAATAACAGACACTGGCGGCAGCAGTGAAGACTCAATGCTGGACCTGGGGACGGTGTGTGAGGAACATTTTTTTTTTCTCTTTTAAAGCAAACAGCACCAGTGAGAGAAGGGTTTAAACCCCGTTAATTCTTGGCTTTATTTAGAAATATCTGTATAGGCCCGAACAACCCTATGTACAAATGTTGCATTACCGCCCAAGAAGGAAGCGATGGTGTGCGGCTCAGCGGCTCCGTACCGACAGCTGGAAAAGACAGAAAATGGAGACGGTTAATACTGTGCTACCGTCAGTCATCGCCTCCTGACCTACTTCTTGCAGGACACTTGTCTAGACCAATCTCATCACCCTCCGAGCACAAAAGGACCCTTGTGTCTGTCTGACCAGAGGGACCGGATCTTTAGCTAAATTTATCCCGCTCGCTCATGTAGTCCGCTTTCCAGTCACTCTTAAAGAGAAAGCACAATAGTAAAACAAAAAACAAAAAAAAAAACCACAAACACCAGACACGGTCAAAAGGGTCAAACATCTGAAGGGCGTGCCCACATCACACACGCCATGACTTTCCAGGCACATCCCCGAACCCAACAATTAGGAAAAGTGTGAACAGGAGAGGGAGGGGTGGGGAAGGGGGGGTTTCTAGTGCAACAACTACAAAAAAAAAAAAGCGACTACCATTCCTGCGCCTTCAGGTTTCAGCCTATGAGCAATTTTGCTTAAAAATCAACAGGAACCCAAGTTACAGATAGTGCCACCTCCTGGTCTCTGTCTCTCTTACTTTTCCTATAAATTATGAAGGTACACAACAGCATTGACTACTTATCTCTCACTAATGATATATGTAAAAAAAAAAAGCAAGGACTCCCTTTCACTCAATGCAAATTATGTAGATATATACAGATAGTACTGGCTCCCTGTCTCTCACTGTTCATAAAATAGGCACAGATAGAACTTTCTTCTTGCGTCACTTTGTTAATGAGGTCGGTACACATAGTATTACCACCCTCCTTTTCTATAAACACAGATAGTACTGCCTTCCTGTTTCCCCTCTGTAAATTAAGCAAGCCCGGTAAGTACTACCTTCCTGTCTCTATGTTTAAATTATGTAAGCACAGACAGTACTGTCTTACTGTCTCTCCTTGCAAATGATTGTACAGATAATATTGCCTCACTACATATAAAGTACACACAGATAGTACTGCCTCCCTGTCACCTTCTGTAAATTAGAGCAAGCAAATATAGTACTACCTTCCTGTCTCTCTTAGTAAATTATGTAGGCAAACATAGTACTGCCTCATTGTTTATAAAGTACACACAGACAGTACTGCCTTCCTCTCTCTCCTAGCAAATGGTTGTAGAGACTGATAATATTGCCTTTCTCTATATAATAGCACACACAGAGAGTACTGCCTCCTTCTGTAAATTAAGTAAGCAGATAGTACTACCTTCCTGTCTCTCCAGAAAATTATGCAGGCAAAGACAGTACAGCCCCATTATTTATAAAGTACATACAGATAAAGGCGGCGGCAGTACTAAAACAAGTATGCAGGCATGGTACTGCCTTCTGGTCTCTCCTTGTAAATGATGCAGGCAGATTGTACTTTATAGACAGGCCGAAAATACTAACAGAGTACTGCCTCACTGTCTTTCTCTGTAAATAAAGTACGCACATATAGCACTACCTCAACCTGTAAATGAGGTAGGCACAGACAGTACTGCCCTCCTGACTCTCCTTGTAAATGGTTGTAGAGACAGATAATATTGCCTCACTGTATGCACAGATAGTACTGCCCTGTCTCCTTCTGTAAATCAAGTATGCACAGACAGTACTGCCTTCCTGTCTCTCCTTGTAAATGGTTGTAGAGACAGATATTACCTCACTGTACGCACAGATAGTACTGCCTTCCCCGTCTCCTACTGTAATGCCTTACCTGTATCCTTCTGTAAATCAAGTATGCACAGACAGTACTGCCTTCCTGTCTCTCCATGTAAATGGTTGTAGAGACAGATAATATTGCCTCACTGTATGCACAGACAGTACTGCCTTCCCTGTCTCCGTCTGTAAATGAAGTATGCACAGATGGTACTGCCTTCCTGTCTCTAATCCCGTGTACTTCCCGATAGAGGAAAATAAAGCAGGATTACACATATAAATGACTTACAATTCCTGGATGTATTCGTCCTTCACGCTCAGTGATAACCCGTATTCCTGGAGAAATCCGTTCAGGCAGGTTTTCAGTTTCCCAAAATCCCCTTCTACCTGGTAATTATAAACCCCTACAAGTGCAGAAAAGATGGATTACAAACTATTGCATAGAAGACAGACAGATGCTAGAATACACGGCGTGAGCAAGAGACAGCGTCCACTGACCGCAGAGAATCCCTACGGTCGAAAGAGCAAAGTGGCATAGAATCTAGGAAAGTGCTATGCTAAGTCCAAGCGATTGTTCTTGCTCACTCTTCTCAGGAATTTTGAAAGCCAAAAGTTTTAATTGGTCTGTTAACGCCACTATGTTGGGTACAACGGCTTGTGTCCCCATTGCAAGGTCTTGGACCTTTTGGGCCCTTTAACGCTCCACGGCAGCCCCTGCACCAAGGATAGTTACGAGCCCCTGTGCATAACCTTTACTACCGTTTATTGGGGGAGTGGTGAAACAAAACCAGAAATTCTACGATTGATTTTTTTTCCTGGGGGGGGGGTTACATTTGGTCACTACATTAGGTATTGTCGAATAGTCCTTGTAAATACAAGAAATTTTGTAATTTACTGCTTATTAAAATTCTCAGCCGTTCTTGAGATATTCAGTTGTTTACTGCTCGTTGCCTTGGAGACCAACCAAGACAGAACGTGCGCAGTGGTGGTCAGTCTCCTAGGCAACGAGCTGTAAACACAAGAAAAATGTTAATATCTCAAGAACGGCTGCACATTTTAAGAAGCAGTAAATTACAAAAGTGCTTGTTTTTATGAGCTCTATCCAACAAAACCCATCTATGAAGAACGGTAGTAACCCTTTAAGTCCTAATAAGGGACATGGGTATTATTCCTCTATATGGGCTATTACCTGGATATCGGCCATGCTGTTTATGGAACCTGTCCACCGCCCTCAGCATCAAATAGAAGACTATTTCATTATCCGGATTCTCCATAAAGGAAACTGGAAGAAAAACAGCAGATGACAAGGAACCTAAATCCCCAAATCCCAATTATGTAAGGTGGCTGCACACAGCGAGGATCAGGGATCAAACCTGGATAATCTCCCTAATCATTAAGTAATAAGATAATAGAGATCATTATCAACCTGGGAAACCCTAATGAGGTTGTACAAGATTAGAAAGCGCATGGCTGCTGTCTAATAGAAAACAGCGCCACGTTGGTCTACAGGTTGTGCCTGGTATTGCGGATCAGCTTTCTTGTTCAGCACGACAAAGAAACTGCACGCAAGTGTTCTGGAAGAAAGTAGACACGCATTTTTCCAAATCCTGTAAAATTCTTTAAAGAGAAATTTCCAACACAGTAAATTTTAATTTTTGTGCTTTTTTTCCTCTTTTTTTTTCCAAAAACTATAACTTTTTCATTCAAAATAGCAGTACGGGAGATTATTATTTCAATTTTTGTGAGACAATACATAGTTTGGAAATAACAGCGTTCACTTTAATATATAATCTAAAGAAAAATGGAAAAAAATATATAAATGGGGTGTAATGGTGAAAAAACAAAAACAAGTTGGCTATATATAGATATACACTGTATTTTTTTGGACTATAAGACGCACCAGACTATAAGGGTATGTGTCCACGTTCAGGATTGCATCAGGATTTGGTCAGGATTTTTCATCAGTATTTGTAAGCCAAAACCAGGAGTGGAACAATTAGAGGAAAAGTATAATATAAACATATGCTCCACTTTTGCATTTATCACCCACTCCTGGTTTTGGCTTACAAATACTGATGAAAAATACTGACCAAATCCTGATGCAATCCTGAACGTGGACACATACCCTAAGATGCACCCAGGTTTTAGAGGTGGAAAATAGGGGAGAAAAATATTTGAAGGAAAAAAGATATGGTAAAGTTTAATAACATTATATGTGGTGTTATTATATATAATAGTATGTTATTATGTTGGAAGCTGTGGTTAGAAGATGGAGCTGCGGGACCAGTGTGGTGTCTGTAAAGTACTATATGAAGACGCTGGAGGGTTGAGTATAAGAATGGGGGCACAGGGCTTCTATTTAAAGCACCATTCCAGCACTGAAAAATGACACTGGAGTGCAGCTTTAAGATCCCTTGGAAGAACTATAACTCCCAGCATGTCCTGCAGATCCTATGGCATGCTGGGAGTTCTAGATCACTACAGGAGTGGCAGAGTGCTTTATTGTGTGTTGTAAAGACTAACCTTTTAATTGTGCCAGCCAGCCACTGTGGGGAGGTGAAAAGCTGGAGCATCCCATGACTGCACACACCGAGCCCTCCCTGCCTTTCCACAGCTCAGATCATAAGAGTAAGCATGCAGATTCTAGTGGGGAGTCTGATGGACCTGCGATGACATCAGAAGAGGGAGGACTCTGTGCTGCCATGTGACGCTCCAACCCGCCCACTTCATGACATCACACAGGTCCTTATGCCCAGCACTCAGCATCCAGCACAGCCCAGGCAGGTATGCAGTGATCTTGTCCCCTCTGGCCCCTGCTGCTGCCCCTCCTCAAATGGACACAGATCTTCCCAGCTGCTGCAGGAATCCAGCGCTGGGAAAACCATGTGTGTTTCAGTGAAGGAGTATTCATGTGCTGCTCCCTGCTCAGCTGACAGGTGGGCGGGGAAGCGGCTGATGAATATTCACTGCACTTTAATCATCGGAACCATGTGGTTTCCCCAGCACTGGATTCTGGGCAGCTGGGACATATTTCTGCCTCCTGCAAGTGGGATCACAGTGCGAGCCCAATCGCTGCTGCCCCCTCCCCACATGCTACATTCCGACCATAAGACGCACCCACACCTTCCTCCCAAATTTGGAGGAAAATAAGTGCGTCTTATGGTCGGAAAAATACGGTGTATATAAATATATATCTCTACTATATAATTGTCTAAGGGTCACGTCTATCTGTCACGGATATTCATTGGTAGTAGCCCCTGTCTGTCATGGAAATCCAAGACGCTGATTGGTCACAGCAAAACAGCCACGACCAATCAGCGACGGTCACAGTCCGGGAGAAAATGGCCGCTCCTTACTCCTCGCAGTCAGTGCCCGGCGCCCGCATACTCCCCTCCAGTCACCGCTAACACAGGGTTAATGCCGGCGGTAATGGACCGCGTTATGCCGTGGGTAACGCACTCCGTTACCGCCGCTATTAACCTTGTGTGTCCCCAACCTTTTACTATTGATGCTGCCTATGCCGCATCAATAGTAAAAAAAATGTAATGTTAAAGATAAAAAAAAAAAAACAAAAAACTAAAAACCTGCTATACTCACCCTCCGTTATCCACTGAACCGCTCGCGCCTGCCGCCATCTTCCGTTCCCAGTTATGCATTGCAAAATTACCCATAAGACTTAGCGGTCTTGCGAGACCGCCAAGTCATCTGGGTAATTTCGTAATGCATCCTGGGAACGGAAGATGGCGGCAGGCACGCGTATCGTCGGAGCTTCAGTGGATCCCACAGGTGAATATATAACTATTTTTTTTTTAAATAATTTTTTTAACAGGGATATGGTGCCCACACTGCTGTATACTATGTGGGCTGTGTTAGATACCGCGTGGCTGCTATATACTACATGGGCAGTGTGATATACTCCGTGGGCTGTGTTCTATACTCTGTGGGCTGTGCTATATATTATGTGGCCACTGTTATATACTGCGTGGGCAGTGTTATATACTACGTGGCTGCTATATACTGCGTGGGCTGTGCTACATATTACGTGGCCACTGTTATATACTGCGTGGGCAGTGTTATACACTAGGTGGCTGCTATATACTGCGTGGGCTGTGTTATATATTACGTGGCCAGTGTTATATACTGCGTGGCCTGTATTATATACTGCGTGGCTGCTATATACTGTGTGGGCTGTGTTATATACTGCATGGCCAGTGTTATATACTGCGTGGCCTGTGTTATATACTGCGTGGCCTGTGTTATATACTGCGTGGCCTGTGTTATATACTGCGTGGCCTGTGTTATATACTGCGTGGCCTGTGTTATATACTGCGTGGGCTGTTATATAGTACGTGGCTGTGTTATATACTGTGTGGCCACTGTTATATATTACGTGGCCTGTATTAACGCATCGGGTATTCTACAATATATTTGTACATAGCAGCCACATAGTATATAGCACAGGCCACGTAGTATTTGTCTGCTATATACTACATGGCTCCTATATACTACGTGGCCTGTGCTATATACTATGTGGCCGTTATATACATACATACATATTCTAGAATACCCGATGCGTTAGAATCGGGCCACCATCTAGTAGATATATATTTATGATACATACATCAAAAATAGATCAACACGCTGTATTTTAAAGTGGGAGGGGGGGGGGATTACGACAGACCATTCTAGCCTTTTGCTTATAATTTTATGAATTAGGATGTTTACGCAGTGACACCAACAATTTTGTATCATTATTTTTTTTCTTTATTTTTGGACTGTGATTTTTTTTTATAATTTCTTAATAGTTTTAAAAACTTTTTTTGTTGTGTTACTTTTCATTTAAGAGACTCCAACCTGTTTGATCAATTGTTGCTAAATACTGCGTTAACAGCTGTAGAAAATATAGTTAAAAAAAAACCAAAACAAAAACAAACAAACAAACCATCTCCTACAAAACCCACTACAAAAAGACGGTGGCATTGACCTTTTATCTTCTTACCAATGTCATCCTTTTTAGCCGTGTCCATCCCGTATTCTTCAGCTAAAGATCTGCACTGGACAAATCGAAGAAAGGCGCAATTCCTGCCTGAAATTTAAGGAAGATGCTTATATAAAACATGCAGAAGATTTATTGCTATATATATATATATATATATATATATATATATATATATATATATATATATATATATATATATATATATATATGTATATATATATATATATATATTTCCACCACTTTACAAAGCTATGGGGGCGACAAAACCAAAATGTGCGCCCAGAAATGGTAATCTGTAAGTATGAAGGTCTGCAGTGCCATCTGCTGGTCACTGTGTGTATTACATCACAGAGAAGGAAGATTGATCAGTCCTAAAAAAAAAAGAAAAGAGAAAACTACTTACAGAAATGGCGGATATCTTTTTCAGATATGCTTTCTGGGGGCTGGAATAGAAAAGAGATAATATAACAATATAAGGTTTTTATTCTAACAAATTTGGGATTAAAAATTCAAAGACGACAAACCCCCCCCCCCCCCCCCCCCCCGAAAAACACACACAAAAAAACACAGACTTACTCTGCCAATAGACTGCAGGAGTTTAGAAACGTAGTTTTCCACTGTTGAAGCATCATTTTTGGCTTTCTCTCGATACCTATGAAGAAAAGACGAGGGTTGACAAATGTCAGTAAAGCTGATCCCACCCATCAGATGTCGGCCAATCTTGCCTTACACATGAACGCTCACCCCAGGCATGCCCCTCTGGAGGCAGCTTATCTCCCTGGGGAACAGAAGGGAATTGAAAAATAACTTACCAAATTTCCCCCCCAAAACATTATCTATTTGGGGGGCTTATCGATAGCTTTAAGCTTCACCCCCAATTATATTCATCTTAAAGGGGTTCCCCCCCCCATCTTCATAGATGGATATTGTTGGATAGAGCTTGTGAATACAAGCACTTTCGCAATTTACTGCATATTAAAATTTGCAGCCGTTCTTGAGATATTAGCACTTTTCTTGTGTTTACATCTCGTTGCCTAGGAGGCCGACCACCGCTGCTGTCTAGCGTGGAAGCACTTTGTAGATGCTTGGCTGTGATTAAGAGTTAACAGCGCTCTCCAGCGATCCTGGCCATCTATAAAAGGAGTGTTTATAAGATCAAAAGAAAAAGCGCTTGTAAGCACTGCACACGTTCAGCTGCCTGGCAGTGGTGGTCGGTCTCTAAAGCAACGCGCTATAAACAAAAGTGTTAATATCTCAAGAACGGCTGAAAATTTTAATAAACAGTAAATTGAAAAATTGCTTGTATCTACAAGCACTATCCAACAATACCAATTTATTAAAATGGCGGAAAAAAGGGAACAATAGCTTTATCTATATATTTGAGTGTATGTATCAAGCCACACTCACTCCAGAGCGACAGCGGGGTTATCGAAAGATGGAGAAATATCACGTGAAGAGAAATAACGCAACACTTCAGAGAAATGTGATCGCGCTTTCGACAGCGAATGTGCTTAACCCCTTCACCCCAAAGCCTGTTTTCACCTAAGTGACAGGGCCAATTTTTACAATTCTGACCACTGTCACTTTATGAGGTCATAACTCTGAAACGCTTCCCGGATCCCGGTGATTCTGACACTGTTTTCTCGTGACATATTGTACTTCATGATAGTGGTAAAACTTCTTCGATATGACTTGCATTTATTTGTGAAAAAAACAAAAATTTGTCGGAAATTATGAAAATTTAGCAATTTTCAAACTCTTAGTTTATATGCCCTTAAATTAGAGAGTTTTATCACATAATATAGTTAATAAACAACATTTCCCACATGTCTGCTTTACATCAGCACAATTTTGGAAACATAACTTTTTTTTGTTAGGACGTTATAAGGGTTAAAAGTTGACCAGCGATTTCTCATTTTTTGCAACAAAATTTGCAAAACCATTTTTTTACGGACCACCTCACACTTGAAGTGACTTTGAGGGGTCTATATGACAGAAAATGCCCAAAAGTGACACCATTCTAAAAACTGCACCCCTCAAGGTACTCAAAACCACATTCAAAAAGTTTATTAACCCTTCAGGTGCTTCACAGGAATTTTTTGAATGTTTAAAAAAATTGAACATTTAACTTTTTTTTCACAAAATTTTTACTTCAGGTCCTATTTGTTTCATTTTACCAAGGGTAACAGGAGAAATTGGACCACAAAAGTCGTTGTACAATTTGTCCTGAGTACGCCGATACCCCATATGTGGGGGTAAACCACTGTTTGGGCACATGGCAGAGCTCGGAAGGGAAGGAGCGCCATTTGACTTTTCAATGCAAGATTTGCTGGAATTGAGATCGGAGCCCATGTCACGATTGGAGAGCCCCTGATGTGCCTAAACAGTGGAAACCCCCACAAGTGACACCATTTTGGAAAGTAGACCCCCTAAGGAACTAATCTAGATGTGTGGTGAGCACTTTGAACCTCCAAGTGCTTCACAGAAGTTTATAATGTAGAGCCGTAAAAAAAAATTTATATTAATTTTCACAAAAAATGATCTTTTTGCCCCAAATTTTTTATTTTCCCAAGGGTAAAAGGATAAATTGGACCCCAAAAGTTGTTGTGCAATTTGTCCTGAGTACGTCGATACTTCATATATGGGGATAAACCACTGTTTGAGCGCATGGCAGAGCTCGGAAGGGAAGGAGTGCCATTTGACTTTTCAATGCAAAATTGGCTGGAATTGAGATCGGACGCCATGTCGCATTTGAAGAGCCCCTTACGTGCCTTAACAGTGGAAACCCCCCACAAGCGACCCCATTTTGGAAAGAAGACCCCCCTAAGGAACTTATCTAGATGTGTGGTGAGCACTTTTAACCCCCAATTGTTTCACTAAAGTTTAGAATGTAGCATTGTGAAAATTAAAAAATCATTTTTTCTTTCCACAAAATGATGTTTTAGCCCGCAATTTTTTTTTCCCCAAGGGTAACAGGACAAATTGGACCCCAAAAGTTGTTGTCCAACTTGTCCTGAGAACGCTGATACCCCATATGTTGGGGGGAACCACTGTTTGGGCACACAGGAGAACTCGGAAGGGAAGGAGCCCTGTTTTACTTTTTCAAAGCAGAATTGGCTGGAATTGAGATCGGACGCCATGTCGTGTTTGGAGAGCCCCTGATGTGCCTAAATAGTGGAAACCCCCCAATTATAACTGAAACCCTAATCCAAACACACCCCTAACCCCAACCCTAACCCTAACCCTAATGGGAAAATGGAAATAAATACATTTTTTTACATTTTATTATTTTTCCCTAACTAAGGGGGTGATGAAGGGGGGTTTGATTTACTTTTATAGCGTTTTTTAGCGGATTTTTATGATTGGCAGCTGTCACACTAAAAGACGCTTTTTATTGCAAAAAATAGTTTTTGCATCACCACATTTTGAGAGCTATAATTTATCCATATTTTGGCCCACAGAGTCATATGAGGTCTTGTTTTTTGCAGGACGAGTTGATGTTTTTATTGGTAACATTTTCGGGCAGATGACATTCTTTGATCGCTTTTTATTCCGATTTTTGGGAGGCGGAATAAACAAAAACCAGCTATTCATGAATTTCTTTTAGGGGGGGCGTTTATACCGTTCCACGTGTGGTAAAATGGATAAAGCAGTTTTATTCTTCGGGTCAGTACGATTACAGCGATACCTCATTTATGTAATTTTTTTTTAGGTTTTGGCGCTTTTACACAATAAAAACTATTTTATATAAAAAAATAATTGTTTTTGCATCGCATTATTCTGAGAGCTATAACTTTTTTATTTTTCTGCTGATGATGCTGTATGGTAGCTTTTTTTTTGCGGGACAAGATGACGTTTTCAGCGGTACCATGGTTATTTATATCTGTCATTTTGATCGCGTGTTATTCCACTTTTTGTTCGCCTGTATGATAATAAAGCAATGTTTTTTGCCTTGTTTTTTTTTTTTTTTTTTTGCGGTGTTCACTGAAGGGGTTAACTAGTGGGATAGTTTTATAGAGCGGGTCGTTACGGACGCGGCGATACCAAATATGTGTACATTTATTGTTTTTTTTTTTTTTTTACATAAATAAATGGATTTATTGGGAAATGTTTTTTTTTTTATTTGGGGATTTTTTTTAATTTTTTTTACACATTCTATTTTTTTTTTTTTTAACTTTCTAACATTGTCCCAGGGTGGGACATCTCTGTATTAGATCAGATCGTTGATCTGACACTGTGCATAGCACACTGTCAGATCAACGATCTGACAGGCAGTTTAGCTGGCTCTCCAGCGCCTGCTCTCAGCAGGCGCCGGCTAGCCAGGTCACTTCATGACCCGGAAGGAGTCCGGCGGCCATCTTGGATCCGGGGACTCCTTCCGGGTCACTGGAGCAACGCGATCTCATTGCGTTGCTCCGGTGGGAGAGCGCAGGGAGCCCCCGTCCCTGCGCGATCCCCCTCTATGCCGCTGTCACTACTGACAGCGGCATCAGAGGGGTTAAATGCCCGCGATCGGCGATAGCGCCGATCGTGGGCATTGCTGCGGGGTGTCAGCTGTCATATACAGCTGACCCCCGCACCCAATCACTGCGGCGCTCAGCGCGAGACCGCGGTGATCGGTGCGCCGTACTAGTACTGCTGCTGGCACTAATGCAGTGCCGGCAGCGCAGTACTAGTACGGCGCATGTCACGAAGGGGTTAATGGTGACATTTATACATTCAACTAGATGGTGGCCCGATTCTAACGCATCGGGTATTCTAGAATATGTATGTAGTTTATTTATGAAGTTTTCAGAATAATGCAATTTATACACAGGATTCGGACTGCGACTGTCGCTGATTGTTCGCGGCCAGGCGTGACCAATCAGTGAAGCCAGGGCCTGCTCCAGGTTTTTGAGGGCCCCGGGCGAAAGAGTCTCAGTGGGCTCCCCTCTTTAACACATACCACAATTCATGATGCACAGATACAGCAGAGAAATATAGCACAGCCAAGCAGCGTATAACACAGCCCACGTAGTATATAGCACAGCCACGTAGTATATTGCACAGTCACGTAGTATATTGCCCAGCCACGTAGCATATTGCCCAGCGCCACGTAGTATATTGCCCAGCCACATAGTATATAGCAGAGATGCAGTTTATAACACAGCCCACGTAGTATGTAGCAATGTGAGCACCATATCTCAGATAAAAATAGAATTAAAATAAAAAAATAGTTATATACTCACCTTCCGTCGGCCCCCTGGATCCAGCCGAGACGTTTACCGATGCTCCTCGCGACGCTCCAGTCTCAAGAGTGCATTGCGGTCTCGCGAGACCACTACGTCATCATCTCGTGAGACCGCAATGCATGGACCGGTCACCGGAGCGTCGCGAGGAGCGGGAAAGGTCTGGGCTGGATCCGGAAGGTGAGAATATAATGATTTTTTATTTGTTTTTAATTATTTTTAACATTAGATGCCGCGACAATGTCGCCGATTGGCTGGGCGCGACCAATCAGCGAAGCGTAATTTAACTCCCGCGGCAATGTCGCTTATCGGTTGGGACCACCCGGCGTGACCAATCAGCGAAGTGGTGGGACCGGAGCATCGCAAGCTGCAGGAAAAGCTGCTGCGGAGGCAATGAAAGGTGAGAACATCACGATTTTTTTTTAAATTATTATTATTGTTAACATTATATCTTTTTACTATTGATTCTGCATAGGCAGCATCAAAAGTAAAAAGCTCGTCACACAGGGTTAATAGCAGCGTTAACAGACTGCGTTACACCGCGTTATGCCGCTGTGTAACGCAGTCGGTTTAACGGACTGCTACAACGCTATGTGGGCGGCGGGCGCTGACTGGGGGCGGGGGGTAGTATAGAGGGGGCACTGACTGCAGGGGAGTAGGGAGCAGCCGGACTCTGCCCGTCACTCCCAAGAGTGCATTGCGGTCTCGCGAGATGTTGACATGCGGTCTCACGAGACCGCTACGTCATCATCTTGCGAGACCGCAATGCATGGATCGGTCACCGGGGCGTCGCGAGGAGCGGGAAAGGCCTGGGCTGGATCCGGACGGTGAGTATATAATGATTTTTTTATTATTTTTAACATTAGATCTTTTTACTATTGATGCTGCATAGGCAATCATCGACTTGGGATTTCTATTACAGACAGACAGAAAGACGGAAGTGACCCTTAGACAATCATATAGTAGGTAGATGGTGACCCGATTCTAAGGCTATATTCACACTTTGCGGGTTTTACCGCGGAACCGCCGCGATTTTGATGCTGCGGGTCCGCAGCAGTTTCCATAGCGTTTACAGTAACATGTAAACCCTATGGAAACCGCAAACCGCTGTGCACATGCTGCGGGAAAAACCGCGCGGGAACGCAGCGGTTTACAACCCGCAGCATGTCACTTCTTTGTGCAGAATCGCTGCGATTCTGCACCCATAGGAATACATTGAACCGCTTACTTCCCGCATGGGGCTGTGCCCACGTTGCGGGAAGTAAGCGGATAATGTGCGGTTCCTACCCGGGGTGGAGGAGAGGAGACTCTCCTCCAGGCCCTGGGAACCATATTTGGGGTTAAAAAATAAAAAATCTGGTTATACTCACCCTCTGATGTCCGGATCTCCTGGGCGCTGCACGGGGCCGTCCGGTCAGAGTTGCTGTGCGACCAGGACCTGCGGTGACGTCGCGGTCACATGACCGTGACGTCACGAAGGGTCCTTCTCGCACAGCATCTTTGGAACCGGACCGCCGGGTGCAGCGCCCAGGAGATCCGGACATCAGAGGGTGAGTATAACCAATTTTTATTATTTTTAACATTACTATTGATGCTGCATATTGCTGCATATGCAGCATCAATAGTATAGGAGGAAACCCGCAGCGGAAACCGCGGAACAAACCGCGATAAATCTGCAGGGAGAACCGCAGTTGCTTTGCCCTGCAGATTTATCAAATCCGCTGCAGGAGAACCCGCAGGGACCCGACGCAAGGTGTGAACATAGCCTTAGGCTATGTGCACACATAGAATGGTCCTCTGCGGATTTTTACGCAGGAAAAAAGTGGTGTTTTTGCCCCGCGGTTTTTGTGCGGATTCCACTGCGGTTTTACACCTGCGGTTTTCTATTATGGAGCAGGTGTAAAACCGCTGCGGACTCCGCACAAAGAATTGACATGCTGCGGAATGTAAACCGCTGCGTTTCTGCGCGTTTTTTTCCGCAAGCAGGGGCGCAGCGTTTTCGGTTTCCCATAGGTTTACATTGTACTGTAAACTCATGGGAAACTGCTGCGGACCCGCAGCAAATTCCGCAACGTGTGCACATAGCCTAACGCATCGGGTATTCTAGAATATGTATGACAGAACTTGTTCAGTAAATGTAGCATATAACAGCCCACTTAGCATATAGAACAGCCCATGTAGCATATAGCACAGCCACGTAGCATATAACAGCCCACGTAGTATATCGCACAGCCCACGTAGTATATCGCACAGCCCACGTAGTATATAGCACAGCCCACGTAGTATATAGCACAGCCCACGTAGTATATAGCACAGCCCACGTAGTATATAGCACAGCCCACGTAGTATATAGCACAGCCCACGTAGTATATAGCACAGCCCACGTAGTATAACAGTCACGTAGTATATAGCACAGCCCACGTAGCATATAGCACAACGACAGCATATAGCCCAGCCACGTAGCATATAACAGCCCACGTAGCATATAAAACAGCCCACGTAGCATATAGCTCACCATGTAGTATATAGCACAGCCACGTAGTGTATATACATAGCACAGCCACGTAGTGTATATACATAGCACAGCCACGTAGTGTATATACATAGCACAGCCACGTAGTGTATATACATAGCACAGCCACGTAGTGTATATACATAGCACAGCCACGTAGTGTATATACATAGCACAGCCACGTAGTGTATATACATAGCACAGCCACGTAGTGTATATACATAGCACAGCCACGTAGTGTATATACATAGCACAGCCACGTAGTGTATATACATAGCACAGCCACGTAGTGTATATACATAGCACAGCCACGTAGTGTATATACATAGCACAGCCACGTAGTGTATATACATAGCACAGCCACGTAGTGTATATACATAGCACAGCCACGTAGTGTATATACATAGCACAGCCACGTAGTGTATATACATAGCACAGCCACGTAGTGTATATACATAGCACAGCCACGTAGTATGTATATAGCACAGCCACGTAGTATATATATATATATAGCACAGCCACGTAGTTATATATATATATATAGCACAGCCACGTAGTATATATATATATATATATATATATAGCACAGCCACGTAGTATATATATATATATATATATATAGCACAGCCACGTAGTATATATATATATATATATATATATATATATAGCACAGCCACGTAGTATATATATATATATATATATATATATATATAGCACAGCCACGTAGTATATATATATATATATAGCACAGCCACGTAGTATATATATAGCACAGCCACGTAGTATATATATAGCACAGCCACGTAGTATATATATATATATATATATATATATATATATATATATATATATATAGCACAGCCACGTAGTATATATATATATATATATAGCACAGCCACGTAGTATATATATAGCACAGCCACGTAGTATATATATAGCACAGCCACGTAGTATATATATATATATATATATATATATATATATATATATATATATATATATATATATATATAGCACAGCCACGTAGTATATATATATATATATATATAGCACAGCCACGTAGTATGTATATAGCACAGCCACGTAGTATATATATAGCACAGCCACGTAGTATATATATATATAGCACAGCCACGTAGTATGTATATAGCACAGCCACGTAGTGTAAAGCAGCCACGTAGAATATAGCACAGCCCACGCAGTATATAGCACAGCCCATCGTGAACTGTATGGAGCATTATATGGGGCTCCTGATTCAATATGAATATTCAAAAACACAACCTACTGATGTCTCAATTAATTTTACTTTTATTGGTATCTATTTTTATTTTTGACATTTACCGGTAGCGGCTGCATTTCACACCCTAGGCTTATACTCGAGTCATTACGTTTTCCCAGTTTTTTGTGGCAAAATTAGGGGGGGGGGGTGTCGGCTTATACTCGAGTATATACTCACCGGTACCAGCCCAGGATTTAGCGATGCTCTTGCCAGGTCCGTTCCCAGTAATGCTTTGCGGCAATAGCCCGTGATGACGTAGCGGTCTCACGTGTTCCTACGTTATCTGGGGTCATTTCGCTAAGAATTACTGGGAACGGAGCTGCCAAGAGCATCGCTAAATCCTGGGCTGGTACCGGGGAAGGCTTGGGGGGCCACCGGAAGGTGAGAATAGCATGATTTTTTAGTTTTTTTTAATTATTTTTAACATTATATCTTTTTACTATTGATGCTGCATAGGCAGCATCAATAGTAAAGCCTGTCGCTGATTGGTCGCGGCCGGCCGGGTGCGACCAATCAGCGATGCGGGATTTCTGTTACAGACAAACAGACGGAAATGGACCTTAGAAGATAATATATATATAGATGATGCTGAAACCTGACTAACATCATCTCTATAATCTGAGAAGAATGGCTCCTTAGCTACAGGGGAACTACAAGCCCCAGCAGTCACTCATATTATGCGCTCCACCCTCCTCATGTAAGAGACCTTTCCTCATCCTCTATTTCACACCTAGTATTGATCAGGCAATGATTTCTGGGATTTGTAGTGTAACTGTCCCCGTCTAGCGTTTGTTACTGCATTCTCTGGACTACAGTTCCCAGAAACCATTTGTGGCGCATGGATTTCTGGGAACTGTAGTTCACGTCTGCTGTTATCTAATGCGCAGGAGTGATTATTAAACTACGACTCCCAGCAATCATTGCGAACACTGCCGGCTTTCCTCAGATTCTGCACTATTTCTAGGCGGGAAATGCTCCTGAGGTAAATTATGACACCGGTAGTTCTCTCCTTGTGGTGAATGGTGCTGATATTAATGGTTTCTGAGGTAAATGTCACAGTTATTGGTCTTTATTCGTGTAATCTGCCTTGAAATGTGAAAACACAACTGATATCATATGTTATACCTGTGCGGTGAAGTGTCTGTTTCCCTGTCTGGTGGGCGGCTGAGTGTCATCTTGTGATAAAAGCCCCCCATAAATGCATCCCACAGCCCCAAACATTGGAGCGCTCCCAGTAACCCCTTCCTAATGCAGCCATTTTTAATTTTTTTTTTTTAATTTTACCATAAAATCTGAGAAAAAAAAAGAAAAATAATTCACAATGCAGTGAAATAAATGAATTAGGCTACTTTCACACTAGCGTTTTCTGCAATCCGTCACAATCTGTCGTTTTGCAGAAAAAACGCATCCTGCAAAAGTGCTTGCAGGATGCGTTTTTTCCCCATAGACTTGTATTGATGACGCATTGCCACATATCGCGTCCATCGAGCGACGGATGCGTCGTGCTTTGGCGGACCGTCGGGAGCAAAAAACGCTACATGTAAAGTTTTTTGCTCCTGACGGACCGCTTTTTCCGACCCGGAACTCCGCCCCCACCTCCCTGCACCTTACAATGGGGCAGCGGATGCGCCGGAGAAATGCATCTGCTGCCTCCATTGTGCAATGCGTTAAACGCTAGCGTCGGAATCTCTCCCCGACACATTGCGACGGGGAGATTCCGACGCTAGTGTGAAAGAAGCCTTAGTGAAACGTGGTTCAAATCCCGCACCAATTTGCGGCCGAACTGCGTCTGTCGCCAATTGGTCGTGGCCGGCCACGACCAATCAGTGAAACCAGGGCTGGCTCCAGGTTTTTGAGGGCCCCGGGCGAAAGAGTCTCACAGCCCATGTAGCATATTGCACAACCCGCGCAGTATATAACACAGCCCACGTAGTATATAGCAATGTGGGCACCATATCCCTGTTAAAAAAGACTTAAAATAAAAAATAGTTATATACTCACCTTCCGGCGGCCCCCGGATCCAGGCCAGGTGTTTAGCGATGCTCCTCGCGACGCTCCAGTCCCAAGAATGCATTGCGGCAATAACACGTGATGATGTAGCGGTCTTGTGAGATCGCTAGGTCATCTCCGGTCATTGCCGAAATGCATTCTTGGGACTGGAGCGTCACGAGGAGCGGGAAAGGCGCCGGAAGGTGAAAAAAATATAGTTCTTACCGATAACGGTATTTCTCTGAGCCCATGACGGCACCACGGAGAGAGGGGATCCGCCCACCAAGGACAGGAAACCTACGGATAAAAAGGCGGTACCACTCTCCTGCATCAGTTGTTTACATAGATAATGATGGGAGACTACTAAGACATTTGTAAAAATTTTAACTGTTTAGCATAACAAGATACCGCGTGACTTTAAATTATAATAGACTATGGCACTATTCCATGTGTGCACCCATAAGTGAAGGGAGGGAATGTACGGGTGCCGTCATGGGCTCAGAGAAATACCGTTATCGGTAAGAACTATATTTTTCTCTGATCGCCCATGACGGCACCACGGAGAGAATTACATAGATAGTACATTCAGGGAGGGACCACTGCCTCCAGAACCCTTTTACCAAAAGTAAGGTCTGAAGAGGAGATTAGGTCCAATCTATAGTGCCTATAGAATGTGGATGGTGAGGACCAGGTAGCAGCTCTACATATCTGGTCTATGGAAGCTCCGGCCTTCTCCGCCCAGGAAGTTGCTACTGCCCTTGTTGAGTGAGCTTTAACCTCCCCGGGAACGGGCATCCCACTTGCTGAGTATGCTAGGCTGATGGCGTCCGTGATCCATCTTGCTATGGTGGCTTTAGATGCTTTTTTCCCCTTCCGGGGACCCTGGAAACACACAAACAGAGAGGAATCCTCCCTACTCTCTCTAGTGACTTCTAGGTAATGTAAGAGACATCTCCTTACATCTAGTGTATGTAGATTTTGTTCCTCCTTATTTTTAGGATTGGGACAGAAGGAGGGAAGAGATATCTCTTGAGACCTGTGAAATTTTGAAGCCACTTTCGGGAGATATGCTGGGTCTGTTTTTAAAACAACCCTATCCTCTAGAAATTGTGTGTGAGGAGGCCTGGCTGAAAGGGCCTGCAAGTCGCTGACCCTACGGGCAGAAGTAAGGGCGACTAAAAGAGCTGTCTTGAGGGATAGCGTTTTTATTGTAGATTCATGTAATGGTTCAAATGGAGGACTAGTCAGGGCTTTAAGGACCAAATTTAAGTCCCACTGAGGAACCACTTTTACTGGCAGAGGCCTAGATCTTCCTGCCGCCCTAATGAATCTAGAGACCCACCTATTTGAAGCCAAGTCAAAATTAAATAGAGCACCTAATGCTGCCACATGGACTTTTAGGGTACTGGTGGCTAACCCCATTTCCAACCCGTTTTGCAAGAACTCTAAAATGGCATTAATAGGAATTTCTTTCCCTATTTTAGCGCCTGAAACGGACAGGAACTTTTTCCATATTTTGCCGTACTGTTTTGTTGTAACCGGCTTCCTACTTTTCAACAGAGTTGAAATTAACCCTGAAGAGAACCCTCTGCTTTCTAATATTTTCCTCTCAAGAGCCAGGCTGTCAAGTGTAAGTTCTTGACCCGCGGATGATAGATTGGGCCCTGTGACAACAGATCCTGTAGGTCTGGCAATACCCAAGGGTCGGATATCGACATCTTTCTCATCCATGAGAACCAAGGTCTCTTCGGCCAGAACGGGGCAATTAATATGACCAACGCCCCGTCCTCCCGAATCTTCCTCAGCACTGCTGGAATCAAAATGAGAGGAGGAAAGGCATAGACCAGATGGTGACCCCAAGAAATCAGGAAAGCATCCAGGGCTACTGGGTTCCCCATGGGAGATAGAGAGCAAAAGGCAGCTACTTTTTTGTTTAAATGGCTCGCGAAGAGATCTATTTTGGGAACCCCCCATTTCTGAGTGATCTGGGTAAATATGCCTGGATTTAGTTCCCATTCTCCCTGTTTTAGGCTGGAACGACTGAGGAAGTCTGCCTTGTAATTGTCTATCCCTTTTATGTGTAGACTTGTCAGGGATAGAAGGTTGTTTTCGGCTATCTGAAGGATCGAGTTGGCCACTTCCATTAGACTTTTGGAACGGGTACCCCCCTGATGGTTTATATACGATACTACCACCTGATTGTCCGACATCACCCTCACATGGTGAGATTGAAGGACCCCCAGGAATTCCTGAAGGGCAAATTTTACTGCCAGGAGTTCCTTCATATTGGAGGAATTGTTTGCAAGGGACGGGGACCAAATGCCCTGAGCTACAAGGTCGCCCAGATGAGCCCCCCACCCTGAGGGGCTTGCGTCCGTTGTTAGGACCTTTGATATCGGGATTACCCATGGAACTCCCTGTGAAAGATTTTCCTGCAATGTCCACCAAGTTAGAGAGAGATTGGTGCGAGGAGACAATGTTAACCGCCCGTCTAAATGCTCTCCTAGGCGGATTTGCTCGGACAGTAGCTGCCATTGGAGATCCCTGGAATGTAGTTGGGCCCACTGGACTGCCGGGATGCAAGAGGTCATAGAGCCTAACAGTGACATGCCCTGTCGGAGAGTTATAGAGGGGAGAGATTGTACTCTTGATGCTAAGCTTTTTATCTTTTGTAATTTGCCCTCTGGGAGCCGGCATTCCATTTTTCTGGAGTCTAGAGTGAGACCTAGGTACTCCTGAACCTGAGAAGGCACCAGTTTGGATTTCTCTAGGTTTATTAGCCAGCCCAGGTTTTTTAGAGATTGAATCACTAAATCTAGCTGATTCTTGCAATGTTGCTGGGAGGAGCCTATCACCAGGAAATCGTCCAGATATGGAACGATCAGGGTGTTTTCTTCCCTGAGGTGAGCCATTACCTCCGCGACCAGCTTTGTAAAAACCCTCGGGGCTATTGCTAGGCCGAATGGAAGAGCTGTAAACTGGAAGTGTCTTAGGACTCCCTTGATGTGGATTGCCATTCTGAGGAATCTCTGGTGATCCTTGTGTATTGGGACGTGATAATATGCGTCCTTCAAGTCCAGGACCACCATGAAACACTGAGGAAACAGCATTTTGATTGATGACTTTATCGTTTCCATTTTGAATGCTTGAACCTCTAAGTAATTGTTTAGATTCTTCAGATTGATAATGGTCCTGAAGGAACCATCTGGTTTTTTCCTCAGGAATAGAGGGGAATAGTACCCTT
The DNA here is from genome assembly GCF_032444005.1 of Ranitomeya imitator. Taxonomy (NCBI): domain Eukaryota; kingdom Metazoa; phylum Chordata; class Amphibia; order Anura; family Dendrobatidae; genus Ranitomeya; species Ranitomeya imitator. Next base: position 131,852,213 of record NC_091290.1, read on the forward strand.
GCCCTCTTTCTTGAGGGGGAACTTCTAGGAGTACTCCTTTTTTTACTAACCCCACAATCTCGTTTTCTAGAGTTAACTGTTCTTCTGCTGAGGATCTGGTAGATGTTACCTTGAAGGAGGGACGAGGGTACCTCTTGAATGTTAACCTCAGTCCTGATTCTATGATGTTTAGGATCCAATGACTGGAGGTGATCTTTTTCCAGGCTGGGAGAAAGAGAGATAATCTCCCTCCCACCTGGGGTGAACCTTCATTGTGGAGGTTTCTTGCTGTCATTGAGGTTTTTATTGAAGATAAATCCTTTATTTTTATTTTTCTTATCGTCCCACTTCCCCTGGCCTTTCCCTGGGTTCTTACGGAAAAACCTCTTGTTCCGAAAGGGCTTCCGATAAGAGGGGAGACCCAGAGAGGGGAAGGACTTTTTCTTGTCCCCGGCTTTCTCTAAGATGTCGTCTAGAGTCGACCCAAACAGAAACTCCCCTTCACAGGGGATGGTACAGAGTTTCGTTTTCGTTTGTAGGTCGCCTGGCCAATTCTTAAGCCAGAGGGCGCGCCTGGCCGCATTAGCAAACACTACTGCTCTGGCGGATAGCCTGATGGAGTCGGCCGAGGCATCGGCTAGGAAGGCCGCAGCCCCCCTCATTACGGGTAATGTATCCAGAATTGAGTCTCGGGAAGTTTTCCCCTTTAACTGACCCTCTAGCTGGTTCAGCCAGATCATCAGGGAGCGCGAAGTGCATGCAGCTGCAACTGCCGGCTTCAGGCCTCCTCCCGCTGCCTCCCAAGAGCCCTTGAGAAATGCATCTGCCTTTTTGTCCATTGGGTCCTTCAGAACCCCCATGTCCTCAAACGGGAGGGCGAATTTCTTTGAGGCTTTAGCAATTGCCACGTCTAATTTCGGGGCCTTCTCCCAAAAGGAGCACGATTCTTCCTCGAAGGGATATTTCCTTTTTGGAGTTAAGAGAGTCTTCCTCATGGGCTTTTTCCATTCCTTCTTAATTAGGGCTGCAATTGCTTCGTTAAGCGGAAAAGCTCTCCTCTTTTTCTGTTCTAGGCCTCCAAACATAATGTCTTGTACTGTTTTTTTAGGATGGGAGTCTACCAACCCCATGGTGCTTCTTACTGCCTTTATGAGGCCATCAGTATCCTCTAGTGGGAAACAGTTATGTCCCCCCGAGGAAGAAGTAGATGATGAGGATGAGTCGGAGGAGACGGAGGACGCTGAACTCTCACTACCACTTTCGGATTTTGAGGCTGGAGATAGAGACCTATGCCTGGTCTTTCTCCTTTTTTTTCCACTTTTTAGTGACCTAAAAGTGTCCTCTACTTGTTCTTTAATTAGGCTCTTAAGATCTGAAGCAAACCCTGGAAGGTTTTCAGACACAGTTTGTTGAATGCAAGTATTGCATAGTCTTTTATCACATGTAGGTGGAAGGTCCTCTCTACAGATGGCGCAACTTTTGTGTTTAGTTTTAGCTACGCTTTTCCTCCCCTAAAAAGAGACAAATAACAATCTTACTGTCTCTGACATTCACGAAGATCCACTTACCACCTCCAGGACCCATAAATACCGATTGGGGGTTCTCTGCCTCTGGCTTTCTCCCCGACGCCGTACTGGACTCCTTACTGTGTTGAGACCTTTGGCGTTCTTTGCTGGTGTCCTGGTGCACTTTCTGCTGCCGCCTTTTTTGCTGCTGCTGCTGCTGTGGCGATACTGCAGGTGGAGGTGATTCGGGCGGAGGTGATGCTGGGTCACTCATACTGCTGCTGGTCTGCGTGCCTTGAACTCGGCTGAGTTGTCGCTCCTATTCCCCTTGAAGCTCCTGCCTATTACTGCAGAGCCACCAAGAGGATGAGGGTTCTACTATTTGAACCCTCCCGCCGCTTCCCTGCACCTGCGCAGTAGCGACTGATCATATGAGGAGCGGTCGGCGCCTGCGCAGTAATCCGACTCAAAAAACACGCTCTAGCGGTAATCCTCGCCATCCGATCGGAAGACCCGCCGGCGCCTGCGCAGTGCGCATCAAGCGCCCCGCCGAAACATACCGGCGGCTTCAGAAGCACCCCCGGCGCCTGCGCAATGCACACCAAGCGCCCGGCTGGAGCCACGCCGGCGCCTGCGCAGAGCGCGCCCCGGCCAGAAGCCCCGCCGGCGCCCACGCAGTGTACACCAAGCGCCCGGCTGGAGCCACGCCGGCGCCTGCGCAGAGCGCACCAAGCGCCCGGCCGGAAGCACCGCCGGCGCCTGCGCATACCGGCGCTCTGCAGACCTCGCGAGACCCAGCTGGATACCGGGCCTGCGCAAAGCAGCGCCCGGAAGCAGATATGCGCTGCTGACCGGCACCCCCGGTCCTATGCAGCCCCAGTAGCACAATACCTGCACGCCTGATGGCGATGCAGTGTGCAGACTGACGCTTGATTTAGGGAGGGTCGTGCTGCACCTCCCGCAACCACAGAGGGACCCCCCTGGATGTTGCCGCTGCTGCATCTTACCTGGGGAGGTGACCGCGAACTCCTTGTCACCTCCCCCGCACACCCTGTCGGCCCACTGGCTCCCAGCGGTGGCGCTTCGGGTCACCACCCTAGCCGAGGCAGAGGGACCCCAGCTGCCTGAATCGGACTGGTTGGCCCCGGATCCAACGACGAACTGGTAAGTCCGTAGGTCTCCCATCAAGGACAGGAAACCAACTGATGCAGGAGAGTGGTACCGCCTTTTTATCCGTAGGTTTCCTGTCCTTGGTGGGCGGATCCCCTCTCTCCGTGGTGCCGTCATGGGCGATCAGAGAATGAAATGATTTTTTATTTTATTATTTTTAACATTAAAAAGTTTTTACTATTGATACTGCATAGACAGCATCAATAGTAAAATGTTGGTCACACAGGGTTAATAGCAGCGTTAATGGACTGTGTTACACCGCGGTGTTTAGCAGTCCATTTAACAGACTGCTAAAACCCTACCTGGCCGCTGACTGGAGGGGAGTTGGGAGGGGCCAATTCGCAGCAGGACTGTGCCTGTCGCTGATTGGTCGCGGACAGGACTAATCAGCGACCCGGGATTTCCGCGAGAGACAGACCGAAGTACCCCTTAGACAATTCTATCTATATCTACATACACACTGTGCACGTGTGAGGGGAAAACGAGAGGAGCAAGGGGAAAAAACGAGAGGAGCGAGGGGGAAAAAAAAGAGAGGAGCGAGGGGGAAAAAAAAGAGAGGAGCGAGGGGGAAAAAAAGAGGAGCGAGGGGGAAAAAAAAGAGAGGAGCGAGGGGGAAAAAAAGAGAGGAGCGAGGGGGAAAAAAAGAGAGGAGCGAGGGGGAAAAAAAGAGAGGAGCGAGGGGGAAAAAAAAGAGAGGAGCGAGGGGGAAAAAAAAGAGAGGAGCGAGGGGGAAAAAAAAGAGAGGAGCGAGGGGGAAAAAAAAGAGGAGCGAGGGGGAAAAAAAAGAGGAGCGAGGGGGAAAAAAAAGAGGAGCGAGGGGGAAAAAAAAGAGGAGCGAGGGGGAAAAAAGAGGAGCGAGGGGGAAAAAAAAGAGAGGAGCGAGGGGGAAAAAAAAGAGAGGAGCGAGGGGGAAAAAAAGAGGAGCGAGGGGGAAAAAAAAGAGGAGCGAGGGGGAAAAAAAGAGAGGAGCGAGGGGGAAAAAAAGAGAGGAGCGAGGGGGAAAAAAAAAGAGAGGAGCGAGGGGGAAAAAAAAGAGAGGAGCGAGGGGGAAAAAAAAAAAGAGGAGCGAGGGGGAAAAAAAAGAGAGGAGCGAGGGGAAAAAAAAAGAGAGGAGCGAGGGGGAAAAAAAAAGAGAGGAGCGAGGGGGAAAAAAAAAAGAGAGGAGCGAGGGGGAAAAAAAAAAGAGAGGAGCGAGGGGGAAAAAAAAAAGAGAGGAGCGAGGGGGAAAAAAAGAGGAGCGAGGGGGAAAAAAAGAGAGGAGCGAGGGGGAAAAAAAGAGAGGAGCGAGGGGGAAAAAAAGAGAGGAGCGAGGGGGAAAAAAAGAGAGGAGCGAGGGGGAAAAAAAGAGAGGAGCGAGGGGGAAAAAAAGAGGAGCGAGGGGGAAAAAAAGAGAGGAGCGAGGGGGAAAAAAAAAGAGGAGCGAGGGGGAAAAAAAAAAGAGGAGCGAGGGGGAAAAAAAGAGAGGAGCGAGGGGGAAAAAAAAAGAGAGGAGCGAGGGGGAAAAAAAGAGAGGAGCGAGGGGGGAAAAAAGAGAGGAGCGAGGGGAAAAAAAAGAGAGGAGCGAGGGGGAAAAAAAGAGAGGAGCGAGGGGAAAAAAGAGGAGCAAGGGGGAAAACGAGTGCGCTGTGTAAAAAGAAGGAGCATGAGGTGCAGGAGTTTTACAGGCAATGTTATACACGTAAGACAATTGCTTAACAGGCAATGCCATACACTAAAGACAATTGCTTAACAGGCAATGCCACACACCAAAGACAACTGCTTAACAGACAATGCCACACACCACAGACAACTGCTTAATAGGCAATGCCACACACCAAAGACAACTGCTTAACAGACAATGCCACACACCACAGACAACTGCTTAACAGACAATGCCACACACCACAGACAACTGCTTAACAGGCAATGCCACACACCACAGACAATGCCACACACCACAGACAATGCCACACACCAAAGACAATTGCTTAACAGGCAATGCCACACACCAAGGACTGCTTAATAGGCAATGCCATACACCAAAGACAACTGCCTAATAGGCAATGCCACACACCAAAGACAACGGCTTAACAGGCAATGCCACACACCACAGACAACTGCTTAATAGGCAATGCCACACACCACAGACAACTGCTTAATAGGCAATGCCACACACCACAGACAACTGCTTAATAGGCAATGCCACACACCAAAGACAACTGCTTAATAGGCAATGCCACACACCACAGACAACTGCTTAATAGGCAATGCCATACACCACAGACAACTGCTTAATAGGCAATGCCACACACCAAAGACAATTGCTTAACAGGCAATGCCACACCAAAGACAACTGCTTAACAGGCAATGCCATACACCACAGACAACTGCTTAATAGGCAATGCCACACACCAAAGACAACTGCTTAACAGGCAATGCCACACACCAAAGACAACTGCTTAACAGGCAATGCCACACACCACAGACAACTGCTTAATAGGCAATGCCACACACCAAAGACAACTGCTTAACAGGCAATGCCATACACCACAGACAACTGCTTAACAGGCAATGCCACACACCAAAGACAACTGCTTAATAGGCAATGCCACACACCAAAGACAACTGCTTAATAGGCAATGCCACACACCAAAGACAATGCCACACACCAAAGACAACTGCTTAATAGGCAATGCCACACACCAAAGACAACTGCTTAACAGGCAATGCCACACACCAAAGACAACTGCTTAATAGGCAATGCCATACACCAAAGACAACTGCTTAATAGGCAATGCCATACACCACAGACAACTGCTTAACAGGCAATGCCATACACCACAGACAACTGCTTAATAGGCAATGCCATACACCACAGACAACTGCTTAATAGGCAATGCCACACACCACAGACAACTGCTTAACAGGCAATGCCACACACCACAGACAACTGCTTAATAGGCAATGCCATACACCACAGACAACTGCTTAACAGGCAATGCCATACACCACAGACAACTGCTTAACAGGCAATGCCACACACCAAAGACAACTGCTTAACAGGCAATGCCACACACCAAAGACAACTGCTTAACAGGCAATGCCACACACCAAAGACAACTGCTTAACAGGCAATGCCATACACCAAGGACAACTGCTTAATAGGCAATGCCATACACCACAGACAATGCCACACACCAAAGACAATTGCTTAACAGGCAATGCCATACACCAAGGACAACTGCTTAACAGGCAATGCCACACACCAAAGACAACTGCTTAACAGGCAATGCCACACACCAAAGACAACTGCTTAACAGGCAATGCCACACACCAAAGACAACTGCTTAATAGGCAATGCCACACACCAAAGACAACTGCTTAACAGGCAATGCCACACACCAAAGACAACTGCTTAATAGGCAATGCCATACACCAAAGACAACTGCTTAATAGGCAATGCCATACACCACAGACAACTGCTTAATAGGCAATGCCATACACCACAGACAACTGCTTAATAGGCAATGCCACACACCACAGACAACTGCTTAACAGGCAATGCCACACACCACAGACAACTGCTTAATAGGCAATGCCATACACCACAGACAACTGCTTAACAGGCAATGCCATACACCACAGACAACTGCTTAACAGGCAATGCCACACACCAAAGACAACTGCTTAACAGGCAATGCCACACACCAAAGACAACTGCTTAACAGGCAATGCCACACACCAAAGACAACTGCTTAACAGGCAATGCCATACACCAAGGACAACTGCTTAATAGGCAATGCCATACACCACAGACAATGCCACACACCAAAGACAATTGCTTAACAGGCAATGCCATACACCAAGGACAACTGCTTAACAGGCAATGCCACACACCAAAGACAACTGCTTAACAGGCAATGCCACACACCAAAGACAACTGCTTAACAGGCAATGCCATACACCACAGACAACTGCTTAATAGGCAATGCCACACACCAAAGACAACTGCTTAATAGGCAATGCCATACACCACAGACAACTGCTTAACAGGCAATGCCACACACCAAAGACAACTGCTTAATAGGCAATGCCATACACCACAGACAACTGCTTAATAGGCAATGCCACACACCAAAGACAACTGCTTAATAGGCAATGCCACACACCAAAGACAATGCCACACACCAAAGACAACTGCTTAATAGGCAATGCCACACACCAAAGACAACTGCTTAACAAGCAATGCCACACACCAAAGACAACTGCTTAATAGGCAATGCCACACACCAAAGACAATGCCATACACCACAGACAACTGCTTAATAGGCAATGCCACACACCACAGACAACTGCTTAATAGACAATGCCACACACCAAAGACAACTGCTTAACAGACAATGCCACACACCACAGACAACTGCTTAATAGGCAATGCCACACACCAAGGACAACTGCTTAATAGGCAATGCCACACACCAAAGACAACTGCTTAACAGGCAATGCCATACACCACAGACAACTGCTTAACAGACAATGCCACACACCAAAGACAACTGCTTAACAGGCAATGTCACACACCAAAGACAACTGCTTAACAGGCAATGCCACACACCACAGACAACTGCTTAATAGGCAATGCCACACACCAAAGACAACTGCTTAACAGGCAATGTCACACACCAAAGACAACTGCTTAATAGGCAATGCCACACACCAAAGACAACTGCTTAATAGGCAATGCCACACACCACAGACAACTGCTTAATAGGCAATGCCACACACCACAGACAACTGCTTAATAGGCAATGCCACACACCACAGACAACTGCTTAACAGGCAATGCCACACACCAAAGACAACTGCTTAACAGGCAATGTCACACACCAAAGACAACTGCTTAACAGGCAATGCCACACACCAAAGACAACTGCTTAACAGGCAATGCCACACACCACAGACAACTGCTTAATAGGCAATGCCATACACCACAGACAACTGCTTAATAGGCAATGCCACACACCAAAGACAACTGCTTAACAGGCAATGCCACACACCACAGACAACTGCTTAACAGGCAATGCCATACACCACAGACAACTGCTTAACAGGCAATGCCATACACCACAGACAACTGCTTAACAGGCAATGCCACACACCAAGGACAACTGCTTAATAGGCAATGTTCATCTTTGCACCGGAAGGAAAATACAAAAATGTTGTTTATCAAAAGGCTCTTGAATGAGTTGAAAATAAAATCCTATCAATATTTGGGTAATCATTTAGTTAATTTGTGTCGTAAATCTGTAGTGTTAAATACATGATGTGAAATGTTTTTATGTGCAATATAATCATTATAATGTGTGATAACTGACCTAGTTAGTTACTATGCCGAGGCAACGCCGGGCTCTTCACCTAGTACCTATTATATATTTGAAAGTAAAATTGTCCTATTTCGGGGAGACTGATTGATACGTATGATGGTATCCCAACTCTATCCTGATGGCAGATTTTGAAGAAAAGTAGGATCAAGCATGTTGGATTTCAATACGTTTGATCCTTTTCTTTACAAGGGCTCAGTCAAACCCAGGGTGCAAAAGAGCTCCAGTCATAACAAAATATTAACCCCTTCATGACCGTGGGATTTTTCGTTTTTCCGTGTTCGTTTTTCACTCCCCTCCTTCCCAGAGCCATAACTTTTTTATTTTTCCGTCAATTTGGCCATGTGAGGGCTTATTTTTTGCGGGACGAGTTGTACTTTTGAACGACATAATTGGTTTTACCATGTCGTGTACTAGAAAACGGGAAACAAATTCCAAGTGCGGTGAAATTGCAAAAAAAGTGCAATCCCACACTTGTTTTTTGTTTGGCTTTTTTGCTAGGTTCACTAAATGCTAAAACTGACCTGCCATTATGATTCTCCAGGTCAGTACGAGTTCGTAGACACCTAACATGACTAGGTTATTTTTTATCTAAGAGGTGAAAAAAATTCAAAACTTTGCTAAAAAAAAAAAAATTGCGCCATTTTCCGATACTCGTAGCGTCTCCATTTTTCGTGATCTGGGGTCGGTTGAGGGCTTATTTTTTGCGTGCCGAGATGACGTTTTTAATGATAGCATTTCGGTGCAGATACGTTCTTTTGATCGCCCGTTATTGCATTTTAATGCAAATGTCGCGGCGACCAAAAAAACGTAATTCTGGTGTTTCGAATTTTTTCCCCGCTACGCTGTTTAGCGATCAGGTTAATGCTTTTTTTTTTTTAATTGATAGATCGGGCGATTCTGAGCGCGGCGATACCAAATATGTGTAGATTTTATATTTTTTTATTGATTTATTTTGATTGGGGCGAAAGGGGGGTGATTTAAACTTTTATATTTTTTTAACATTTTTTTCAACTTTTTTTTTTTTTAACTTTTGCCATGCTTCAATAGCCTCCATGGGAGGCTAGAAGCAGGCACAACTCGATCGCCTCTGCTGATCGCTGCTATGTAGCAGAAATGGAGGTGTGCTGTGAGCGCCGACCACAGGGTGGCGCTCACAGCCACCGGCGATCAGTAACCATAGAGGTCTCTAGGACCTCTATGGTTACCATCCTGACGCATCGCCGACCCCCGATCATGTGACGGGGGTCGGCGATGACGTCATTTCCGGCCACCCGGCCGGAAGCGGTAGTTAAATGCCGCTGTCTGCGTTTGACAGCGGCATTTAACTAGTTAATAGGTGCGGGCAGATCGCGATTCTGCCCGCGCCTATTACGGGCACATGTCAGCTGTTCAAAACAGCTGACATGTCCTGGCTTTGGTGCGGGCTCACCGCGGAGCCCTGCATCAAAGAGGGGATCTGACCTCGGACGTACTATCCCGTCCAAGGTCAGAAAGGGGTTAAGACCGGAGCGGAATTTTTTTATTTTTTCACAGAATTTTAAACTTATTTTTTGCAAAAACGTTACATTAGTTAAAAACTGTATAGAAACTCACACATTCTGCAGTTTAATGAATTTTTCCGAGTCTGCGATCATATCAGGAATCGTTCCTCGCAGCGGCAGATTCCCTTTGCCTTCAGATGCTGTAAACTCCTTAACAGCTCGGGCCAAGATCCAAAAATCAGAAGACTGTATATACATTGAAAAATAAAATAAAAATAAAATAGGATATTATTTCTTTTTTACTACTTTAAAAAAAACTTATATATGTGTGTATATATAGTGTTTAAATATAAAAAGGAACACCGTAGTAAAAGAAATATCCTGGAGAATTGGATGATCGTTGCTAAAAGCAAAGTGCCGGATCACAAGACTTTCTGGATTATCAGATCTGATTATGTTATTTAAGCTGATTTTTCCTAGGTCTCACCTGTTGAGTGATGTTTGTGCACCGATCATCATTAAAAATGTCTTCAATGTTGCTGGGGATCTAAGAAAAAAAATAAGGCAAGAATAAGACATAATGGACTAGAAATATAATGAAAGGATCTCCAAAACTTAATATTTTATTTAAAGGGTTGGTACGACTAAGGTATTTTCAATAGTGATGACCTCTCCTTAGGATTGGTCAGATCGGTGGGGATCCGCCCCCTTGGGTCCCGCTGATCAATTGATTGAAGGAGCAGTCGTGCATAGGTGGCAAAACAGCTCCATTCATCCTGTAGTGGCCGGGAGTGGAACTGCAAGCTGATAGCGCTACAGAATGTATGGAACGGTGCCACTTCTGGGGTCAACACATCTCCATTAATCTGATGATCGATGGGTTGTTAAACTAAAAGAATAAAACCAAAATTAGTGAAGGGAAAAAAACAGGATTTTTGGTTGCTTACCGTAAAATCTGTTTCTCGGAGCCTTCATTGGGGGACACAGAAACCATGGGTGTATGCTGCTGCCACTAGGAGGCTGACACTATGCAAATAAAAAAGTTAGCTCCTCCTCTGCAGTGTACACCCTACCGACAGGAAGTAGGATATTCAGTTAGTGAGAAAGCAGTAGGAGAAGCAACGTGTAAAAGAGAAAGAATAATAATAACATAATAAACTTTATCCACATAGCACCAACAAATTCCACGGCGCTCCATAGATTAACAGTTTCAAGCACTCAAAGAGTATTCAAAGAACTCAAACGTATACAGTAAACAGAGCTGTTCAACTTGAGAGGGAGCTGTGTCCCCCAATGAAGGCTCCGAGAAACAGATTTTACGGTAAGCAACCAAAAATCCTGTTTTCTCTATCGCCTTTCATTGGGGGACACAGAAACCATGGGACGTCCCAAAGCAGTCCCTGGGGTGGGAAAAACAGACTTCCATCAAGTACGAGGACTCACCACTGCCGCCTGCAGGATCCTTCTGCCCAGGCTGGAGTCCGCCGTAGTCCGGCGAAACGTGTGGATGGAAGACCAGGTTGCCGCTTTGCAAAGCCGTCGGCGAAAGCCCCTGTGACGTACCACACTGGAAGCGCCGACTGCCCGGGTAGAGTGAGCCTTTATCTCAGGAGGGGCACTCTGTTCTTGACCCGGTAAGCTTCCAAAATTGCCGTTCTGATCGAGCGAACAATAGTCGCCTTGGAAGCCAGCAGGTCTCTACGCACGCCATCAAGGATGACGAAAAGAGAATCCATCTTTCGGAAAGCGGCCGTGCTAGCCAGGGAGATCCTCACTGCCCTGACGGGGTCCAGCCTGTACAACGATCGCTCCAGAGGATGAGTCGGAGCTGGACAAAAGGAAGGCAAAACGATGTCCTCGCTGAGGTGGAAAGATGAAAACCACCTCGTGAAAAGAAGGAAGGCGGAGGCCTGGGACCACCTTGTCCTGGTGGAAAAACCATAAAGGAAAACCAAATGGAAAAACCATAAAGGAGGTCGGCAAGAAATGGCCGCCAACTCAAACACGCGGCGGATCGAAGAGATAGACTTGAGAAAAGCCACCTTCCGAGATAGAACTGACAGGGAAAACTCCCCGAGAGGCTCAAAAGGGGGGAACCCCTGAGAATAACCAGCACAACCTTTAAATCCCATGAATCCACAGAGGCCCTGTACAGAGGGACAGAGTGGGCTACTCCTTGAAGGAAGGTCTTAACCTGTGGCTGAGAAGATAACGTCTTCTTAAAGGGAAGAAGAGCGCAGGAACCTGGCCCTTTATGGAACTGAGAGCGAAGCCCAAATCCAGTCCTGCCTGAAGGAAAACCAAATGGAAGGCAGGGAAAGGACATAGGTGAAAAGCGGTTGGACTCGCACCAACGAAAGTAAGCCTTTCAGGTACGATAGTAGATCCTGAAAGAAGACGAAGGCTTCCTAGCCTGGATTATAGCGTGACCCATCCGGGCCGAAAGACTGGACGCTCTTAGAACTGTGGAGTCCACAGCCACGCCGTTAAACTGAGCGACCGATAATTCGGGTGGCAGATCGGACCCTGAGACAGCAGATCGGGTCTGTTTGGAAGGCACCAGGGGTGACCGGGAGAAGATTGATGATGTCCGCAAACCAAGACCTCCTGGGCCAATCCGGGACGATCAGAATGACCGACACCCATCCCGCCTTGATCTTTTCGACAGCTTGGAAAGCAAGGGAAAGGGGTGGGAACCGATAGGGGAGCGCGAACTGCAACCAAGGAATGGCCAAAGTGTTAACACCACTGTGAGAGGATCGCGGGACCTTGGACCGACCCAAGGGACCTTCCTATTCAATCGGGACGCCATGAGGTGCACATCTGGAGTCCCCCAATCGAAGAGCAATCCGATAGGAAACCTCCTGAAGTACCAGTCCCCTGCCACAAGGCCCTCGCGGCCGAGGAAGTCGGCGGCCTAAATGTCCACGCTGGGGACATGCACTGCGGAGCTCACCAGGACCGTTACCTTTATCCAAAGGAGGATCCTGGAAACTCGGCCGAGGCCAGAGACCGCCGAGTCCACCCCTGGTGGTAGATATATGCCACTGCTGTGTCATTGTCTGTCTAGGCTGCTGAGAATCCTTACCCAGTGAAGGAAAGACAGAAAGATGATCCGGAACTCGAGGACATTGATCGGCAAGGAGGACTCCTGCACCGACCAACAACCCTGAAAAGAACAGGTGACAAAGCCCCGCGCCTCCACCGAGCGGGCTGACGTCCGTCGTCACCACCTGCCAGGGAACTGAAAGGAAAGATATGCTGTGAAGGATCTACTCTGGGATAAGAGAAGTGACCTCGGCCACCAGTCGAGGAACCGTTTGACCCGGGGGGAAAGCCGGATCAGACGATGCAGGGAGAAGACATACCTGTCCCCCTGTGATAGAATAGCCTGCTGAAGAAGTCTTGAATGAAACGGGCGAAGGGAAAATTGCTCCCGATGTTGCAACCAACCTCCTTAGGACCTTTAAGGCCCATCGGAAAGGAGGGGAGCCGAAAACCCTGGAGCAAGCAAACTTCCTGACAAAGGAGGGATATCCTGTGTTCGGGAAGGAAGACTCTGGTCCGACAAGTGTCGAAGAACATGCCCGGAGATACGAGGCGCTGAACAAGATGGAACTTCTTCCTGTTGACGAGCCACCCGCAATGGCTAGAGTGTCGGGAAGATGGATAGACTTTCGGGAGCCTGAAACCGAAATTCCTGAGCCTCCATGGAAGCGATTACTGAACGAGGGAATATCATCCTGAAGTGTCTCCGACGAAACCTCCTGTTCAGCAAATTGAGATCCGGACTGGGACGAACCTTGTCGTCCTCTGATTCGAAGAGAAGCCTGTGAACCGTTGAACCGTTCCTGTTCTGGGACGGGAACGATTACCCCGGATCTAAGGAGGGAAACAATGGCTGTAAAGGAACCCGGGACTAGAGCGGGGTCTCTTGGAGGTTGGGATTCGAAGAAAACGATCCCAGGGCCGTGAAATGAAGATTTTGTATCTAGAGGATACAAGTGCCCTGGCCCATGCGTCCTCTACTGAGGAGACCCAGACGTCCCTGAGGAACAGGAGAAACGGGCTAGAGTCTAGTCGTGGGTCATGCCTAGGTGGAACTTCCAGTCCTGGACCTGGAGAATCCACCTTAGGAGTAGCGGGGACGCCAGGAAGGAGTGAGTCGAAGAATACCTTATTTTCTTAACGTGCCTGTGGCCTCTGTTGCGAAAAGGAATCTGATGCCGCGAAACGACGCAAAAAAGGCCGAAAAAGACCGAAGTTGCCGCCTAAGAGAACTGGTGCCGCCAGTGGCGTCCTTAATAACTTGGTCCAGCTTGGAACCGAAAGGACGTGATCCTTGAAAAAGCCAGGCTCGTAAGGGACTTCTTTGATGACTCTTGAGCCAAACAGAACGACGGCTGGCAACAACATTACCGGGTGTCTGAGCGGCAGAAGACGCGACGTCCAGAGAACACATTATTCCCCGGCATGAGTAATCTGGGTGGTAACTTCCGCCAGCCAGTCTGGTGGAGCTCCGGCTAGAATGCCCCAATGGAGTTGTTTTAGCCCCTTCGGATACCGACTTCGAAACCCAAGTGCAAGCGGGCATAGGGATGATGCGGCAGGTTCGAGAGCCGAATTCACAAAGGATTCCATGATCCTATCGATGGAACCTGTCAGTCGCCCCACCGGACAGCGTGAGGACTGTGTTGGTGGCAAGTCTAGCGGCCGGCGGATCCAAAGGGGGAGAGGTCGTTCTCCATCACCTCTCATTCCAGTTGGCGATGAGATCCGGAGGAAAGAGATATGAGACTCCAAGACGCTTTCCTCTTTGAGAACGTCTGGTCGAATTCGCTCTTTCTCTGGCCAGAAGCTCCTCGATTCAGGATGAGGAGCGAATCCCTTGGGAGGTAGTTTAGACCGTCTAAACGAAACCGCCTGATCTGCAGGTTTCGTAGAGGAATCTTTGTAGCCACAAGTCAGATTGGACGCTCCAACGAGGCTTTGAACCATATCCCTCATGATAAGATATGGTTCGACTCCGGCCCCAAACTATCCTCCGAAGGCACATCAGAGAAAGCCTCGCCTGACTCCGGGGGGGGGGGGGGGGAGGATAAGGGGAAACTCGACCGCAGAGAAAGACCGTGGGGCGAGATGGACCGAGAAGATAACTCAGACTGGCGTTCCCGACTGAATCTTTCGCGGCCTGTATTGGAAAACTCGGACAGAGCTTCCTGCGACCCGCTGGCTACTACGGAAGGCTGCAGGGGCAACCGATCGAGCACGGACACAAGGGTCTGGGACACCCGTGTGAGATCCGCTACTGATAGAGACAGAGGGGAGGCCCAACCTGGGGTGGGGACTTCGCTCTGAGGCGGAGCAGCGGGAACAAAATGTGGGTTGCTGCAGGCCTGCCTGAAGGGAGCTTGTGGTTACAAGGCGAACCCTGAAAGTGTTTCACTAAGACACAGGAAAAGGTAGGAGGCCGGGAGCGACCTCCCTTAAAATTAGACCGAACGGGCCCATAAGGGAAATGTCAGAAGATTAGGGGTTTGAGTCAAACTGCGGTGCAGAGGTACTCACGGCAGGCGCTGCGGTGTCCAGATGGAAGGCTGCACGGCTTGGAAGATGCTCCTCAGGAACAATAGCCCCTAGGAGAGCAGGTAGACACATCTGGGGCACTCTTGTCCGGAACTTACTGCAGGCCTGAAGAACAGCAGTGGAACAGAAAGATGGAGCTGCTGCCCTGCAGCCTCTGGTGTGATCCGCGCAGATGATGTGCTGTGCCCCCAGGAGAAAATGGAAGCACGTTGGAATCTCCTGCCCTGGCTCAGCAGCGACGTGGGGGAAGGGGCGGAGACAGCCCACATGGCGCCGGTAGGCGGAGATTGCAGGGCACAGTTTGTCGGGCGGGAGAAAGCCCGCCCGAAGAAAGCGGAAGTGAAGGAGCGCGGTACCGGAAGTAGGCCCCGGCGGGAGCCGGGACCTAAATTAGAGGCCGGTGCCGCTGGAAAAAGAGACCGCGGCCCCGGAACAGTGCACCGCAGAGCAGCGCGGCAGCCTGCCAGGACCGCAGGGACGGGACGTGGCGCCGAAGTAGGCCCCAGCTGAAGCCGGGACCTAAAGGAGAGGCCGGCGCCGCTGGAAAAGAAACCGCGGCCCCGGAACAGTGCACCGCAGAGCAGCGCGGCAGCCTGCCAGAGCCGCAGGGAGGACGTGACGCGGCGCCGAAGTAGGCCCCGGCAGAAGCTGGGACCTAAATTAGAGGCCGGCGCCGCCGGAAAGGGGATCGCGGCGCCGAAGCCCGCAGGACGGCCGCAGGGGGGAGCGGTGCCGGCGTCGCCAGAAAAGTGACATTGCGGCCGCTGCGCAGTGTGGCCGCAGGGAGGGCACTGCGGCCCCGATGAAGGGGATAGCCCGTAGTGCAGAGCCACTGCTCGTCTTGGTGCCCCTAGGATCCCTTTTAAAATAAAATCAGCGCCGCCATAGAAGATAGTGCAGCGTATTTAGGGCCAACTACTCCCCCACACCGTGAGAGAGTAAGGGGAAGATCTGGAAATTTAGGGGAAATACTCACCTAAACATCCCACGCAGTTACTAACCTGAAGGTATCAGACGTCCACGGAGCTGTGATGGACGTCCTCGTCTCCTCCAACCGACAGGCTCTGGTGGGCGAGTGGGTGGGGGACGGAGCCAGGACCGGACTTCTGAGCACGCTGGTGTGCTAGGATCTTGGTCCTGGAGAGGGATCTATGAGGATACGGGGTGGCAGTACACGCCGTACTCATAGTCCGCATAGTGGGACTACAGGTGTGACTGTTCACCCTGTATCCCTCTGGAAAAATCTGAAAAGAAACGACGCACATTGAGGTAGATAAGGGTCTAATGAAAGACCCGTGTCCACCTCCTACTGACACTAAGCTAAACTGAATATCCTACTTCCTGTCGGTAGGGTGTACACTGCAGAGGAGGAGCTAACTTTTTTATTTGCATAGTGTCAGCCTCCTAGTGGCAGCAGCATACACCCATGGTTTCTGTGTCCCCCAATGAAAGGCGATAGAGAAAAAAAAATTTATATCCCCACTTTTCCATAATAATATAAAAAAAAAATATTTGGTTCGTTAAAGTTAAACAAACAAAAAAAAAAGGGTACTTTTCAGAATATTTTGTTACCTTGGTTGTATTTAGTGCAGTATTCACATTCTTCACGGCCTCTTCAAAGTTCTCCTCGTCCTCTTGGACCCCGCTCTCGTTCCTCAGGATCCCTATGAACATCAGATCAGGGGGTTACGTCGGGGGACAGTAGAAGAGCCACAGAGAACAGGAGCACGTACCTTGTCGGAGGAGGTCCCGGAAGGCTTCCTTCTCCTTGTAACTCTTGGGTATCTGTTCTGCGTTCTATGAGAGAAGACAGAGGAGAGTGAGGATGCTGCCACCGCCACCGCGCAGGGACCCCACCAGAACATTACCTCTGTGCGCCATTTCTCCAGGTATTTGGCTACCACAATAATCCACGGAGTGTGACTGTGATCCTACATGAAAAACACAATGAAGTGCGAGAAACAGATTCTTCAAGTTATTGTAGACCGACAGTAAATCCTCCCTATATACAGTGCCATCACAATAATATGGGATAGGAGCCACGCAGAATATTCTCTGGGCATCTTACGGGGCCACGCTAAAGTGGTCAGCATGCAGCAAGCGTCTCTCCATGAAGTTTGAAGAAACGATGTTTGTAAGCCGGATACCTTCCTCTCCATGTGTTCCAGGTCGTACTGCTGGAGATGTTCCCGGAGCTCAGCGAAGGGCTGGTCCAGCCGCAGGTCCTCCAGCGCATTATCAGGATGAGACTCTGTAACTGGAGAATCAAAGAGCAGGAAAGTACGTCCATTAGAGAGTACGTCCATTAGAGAGTACGTCCATTAGAGGGGTTATCTTCAGGTTTAGTGACACTGCCTCAAATCTGGAAGGGAAAAGTACGCAGCATGTGTATGAGACTTCAGGACTCTCAATCACTTGGCTGGTATTCAAAAAAGGTGGCATGGAGGGAAGGAACGGCAGAAAAGGACGGCGCAGCAGAAAGAAGGGATGGAGCGGCAGAATGGGAAGGGACAGCACGGACGGCAAGGCACGGCACGGAAAGGACGGCACGGCACGGAAAGACGGCACGGCACGGAAAAGACGGCACGGCACGGAAAAGACGGCACGGCACGGAAAAGACGGCACGGAAAAGACGGCACGGCACGGAAAAGACGGCACGGCAAAGACGGCACGGCACGGAAAAGACGGCACGGCAAAGACGGCACGGCACGGAAAAGACGGCACGGCAAAGACGGCTCGGCACAGAAAAGACGGCTCGGCACGGAAAAGACGGCACGGCACGGAAAAGACGGCACGGCACGGAAAAGACGGCACGGCACGGAAAAGACGGCACGGCACGGAAAAGACGGCACAGCACGGCAAAGACGGCACGGCAAAGACGGCATGGCACGGCAGAGTTGGATCCAGTGATCTTACCAGTATGTTCTTTCACAATAATCCTCATGTAGCCAATAAAACCGTACGTCCGGGAGATCAGCAGCGGAATATTCGAGTTCCAGAGTGTTTCCGCCAATCGCAGCAAAGTGCTGGAACAAATAAGGACCAGTGAGATCAGGAGCACCCACCAGTCTGGGTGACAGCAGTGGGCATAGAATTACCTCTCTGAGAGCTGCGTGGCGATCACTAATGTAAACTTGCAGAAGAAAGATGGATCGTTGTCTAACAGTTGGTCCGGATCCTGGAAAGGATCACAGGGATGTTACATAATGGAAATCTCCTGTGGACTATGCATGCAATAGCCGAGAGCGGCGATCACTAACTTGTGACTCTTCAGCCATTGCAGAACTACAACTACCAGAATGCCTGGACTAAGAGTTATAGTTCTGCACCAGCTGGACGTCCCCATAGGGCACTAACCTCTGCTACGAAATCGCCGGTGACGTCTTCATTTAACTCTTGTAACAGCTCCATGGAGGTCTGAGCCCGGCTCTGTTATAGGGAAAAAATAACGCCCAAATTTACAATGGGGTCTGCGTGCTAAAGCAAAGGGGTCCGGAGCGATCAGCGGAGTTGTACCCTCTCAGAGAGTGGAAGGCTTGATAAAAGTTTATACTGATTTTAATGGGCAATCCGCACGGCTGAGTGCTTCTGCCCCTTTGTTTTTGCAACCACTGGGGGTCTCAGAACCTGGACCTCCACTGATCAAAATGTCACTATGACTTCTCCAAAGTATAATCCAAGAGAAAACTCATCTTACCTTTCCGATACTACCTCGATTTAGGAAAAAGCTGGAATAAAAAAAAAATATATAACATCCATGTGAAATATTACAGGAAAACTAAATACTGATGCATCCCATCACAAAATGGCGACATCCCACTCATTTGTTACAAGAATCCCCCCCCCCCATTATAACTACAAGCGGATCCAATACTGTGACCTCCAGTGATCTATTGTCAGTTTCTGAATCTACTACAACACCCCCGCAGGAGGGAGGGGATACTACATTAATTTTCATATTTGAGGGAAAATTCATTATTTGTAAACAAAAAAATCCAAAATGACATAAAATAAAGTGAACTAAGTCTTACTTGTTACCGACATCTTCTCCCTTGACCACATTTCCGTCCACAATGGTGAATGAGCCAATACCTGCAAAGATGATGACATCTCACAACCGCGTGGTACCAGAAAACAGTAGCGGCTGGAGACTGAGGAGCGCAGTGCTTAGCAGTCCCATAGAGGGTGAACGGAGCGGAGTCCGCACATTATGTAACAGTGATAGAAGCGCCCCGTTCTGCAGATCGGTGCCGGTGTAGCCGGACTCACCCCGATCAACAAGTTACCGCCTATCCTGTGGACACCATAGATTACACACGCCAGCACCGCAGCTCTTCACTCACCGGGTAACACCAGGTTCTTCAGGATCTCGGTGCCGGTAGCTGTGGCATTTATCAGGCAAACATGAGCCGACTCCAGAGCTTCCTGCCCGTGATCACCCCATAATCTGCAGAAGAAATGCAGAAGGCAGTCATGTGCATGTCAGTGTGTGCACGATTAAACATTGCTGCACCCCAAGGGATGGCAGAGGTGGGGAGCCCCACAGGATGGTGGACAGGCCCCATGAAACAGTGGAGGCGAGCTGGGGGCCCCATGGGACGGTGGGCGCAGAGCCCCCACAGGACGGCGGAGAGCCCCCACGGGACGGCAGAGATGGGCACAGAGCCCCCACGGGACGGCGGAGCCCCCACGGGATGCCGCAGGCGGGCATGGAGACCCCACGGGACGCCGCAAGCGGGCATGGAGCCCCCACGGGATGCCGCAGGCGGGCATGGAGCCCCCACGGGAAGCCGCAGGCGGGCATGGAGCCCCCACGGGACGCCGCAGGCGGGCATGGAGCCCCCACGGGACGCCGCAGGCGGGCATGGAGCCCCCACGGGACGCCGCAGGCGGGCATTGCACGCATGAGACCCTGCCGGTATTCATGATAGCAGCCTTCATATTACACCCACAGCACACACTGTGTACACCAGTAACCACCATTACTGCACAGGACACAGCATCATGTACATGGACATTACAACAGTACATGGAGCCGCGCACACTGCTGGCACAGAACCTGCACCCTCTCCATAGCGCATCCTCCTAACCATGCACACACAGCCAGAACACATCGGCCATGCCCGTACCTGAGCTGCCGGTCATACTTCTGCTCCTTCACCACTGCTCCCTGCGCCATGACTTCCCCCGGAAGGAATAACGAATAACCGATCCCGCTATCCACCAGCAGATGGCGCTCGCAGACAAGCTAAGGCCCACATGTGATCACATGACCCTAAGCGAGTCACCAGTCACCGCACGTCTCTCCGGTAGGTGGCGCACTGGCGCTCTGGTCTGGTTATTACCTCAGGAGTTTGGAAGGCGCGAAAGTCTGTCACGAGGAGGAACCACAGCGTGTGTATCCAGGGTACCACAAGTCCCAGCATGGCGTGCTACTCTGCACCTCTGTCTGTATGTGCTTTGTGTGGCAACCCGAGTCTTACATTGCAATGTTTCTTTAGTCACAGTTTTTATATATAGTTCTACAAGTCCCAGCGTATAACACACACTTCCCAACACTCCGTGTAACGGCCCCAAAGTTACCCAGAAGTCGTGATCATTCCCCTGTGCCCCCTTTATAATGCTCCTCCTTGACCTCTTGGGGTATGTGCACACGTTCAGGTTTTTTTTTGCTATAAAAACGCACACATACGCATCCTATCGTTGCATTCTGCAATTTTTGTGCACATGATGTGTTTTCTTCTGTGAAAAAAAAAAACGCATCGCAGTAAAAAAAAAAAGCATGTTCATTAATTTTGCAGATTTTTTGCATTTTTCTTGCTATTTAACCCCTTTACCCCCAAGGGTGGTTTGCACGTTAATGACCGGGCCAATTTTTACAATTCTGACCACTGTCCCTTTATGAGGTTATAACTCCGAAACGCTTCAACGGATCCTGGTGATTCTGACATTGTTTTCTCGTGACATATTGTACTTCATGATAGTGGTAAAATTTCTTTGATAGTACCTGCGTTTATTTGTGAAAAAAAAACGGAAATTTGGCGAAAATTTTGAAAATTTCGCAATTTTCAAACTTTGAATTTTTATGCAATTAAATCACAGAGATATGTCACACAAAATACTTAATAAGTAACATTTCCCACATGTCTCCTTTACATCAGCATAATTTTGGAACCAATTTTTTTTTTTGTTAGGGAGTTATAAGGGTTAAAAGTTGACCAGCAATTTCTCATTTTTACAACGCCATTTTTTTTTAGGGACCACATCTCATTTGAAGTCATTTTGAGGGGTCTATATGATAGAAAATACCCAAGTGTGACACCATTCTAAAAACTGCACCCCTCAAGGTGCTCAAAACCACATTCAAGAAGTTTATTAACCCTTCTGGTGCTTCACAGGAATTTTTGGAATGTTTAAATAAAAATGAACATTTAACTTTTTTACACAAAAAATTTACTTCAGCTCCAATTTGTTTTATTTTACCAAGGGTAACAGGAGAAATTGGACCCAAAAAGTTGTTGTCCAATTTGTCCTGAGTACGCTGATACCCCATATGTGGCAGTAAACCACTGTTTGGGCGCATGGGAGAGCTCGGAAGGGAAGGAGCGCTATTTGACTTTTCAATGCAAAATTGACAGGAATTGAGATGGGATGCCATGTTGCGTTTGGAGAGCCACTGATGTGCCTAAACATTGAAACCCCCCACAAGTGACACCATTTTGGAAAGTAGACCCCCTAAGGAACTTATCTGGATGTGTGGTGAGCACTTTGACCCACCAAGGGCTTCACAGAAGTTTATAATGCAGAGCCATAAAAATAAAACAAAATTTTTTTCCCACAAAAATTATTTTTTAGCCCCCAGTTTTGTATTTTCCCTAGGGTAACAGGAGAAATTGGACCGCAAAAGTTGTTGTCCAATTTGTCCTGAGTACGCTGATACCCCATATGTGGGGGGGAACCACCGTTTGGGCGCATGGGAGGGTTCGGAAGGGAAGGAGCGCCATTTGGAATGCAGACTTAGATGGAATGGTCTGCAGGCGTCACATTGCGTTTGCAGAGCCCCTAATGTACCTAAACAGTAGAAACCCCCTACAAGTGACACCATTTTGGAAAGTAGACCCCCAAAGGAACTCATCTTGATGTGTTGTGAGAGCTTTGAACCCCCAAGTATTTCACTACAGTTTATAACGCAGAGCCATGCAAATAAAAAATATTTTTTTTTTCCACAAAAATTATATTTTAGCCCCCACTTTTGTATTTTTCCAAGGTTAGCAGGAGAAATTGGACCCTAAATGTTGTTGTCCAATTTGTCCTGAGTACGCTGATACCCGATATGTGGGGGGGAACCACCGTTTGGGAGCATGGGAGGGCTCGGAAGGGAAGGAGCATCATTTGGAATGCAGACTTAGATGGATTGGTCTGCAGGCGTCACATTGCGTTTGCAGAGCCCCTAATGTACCTAAACAGTAGAAACCCCCCACAAGTGACCCCATATTGGAAACTAGACCCCTCAATGAACTTATCTAGATGTGTTGTGAGAACTTTGAACCCCCAAGTGTTTCACTACAGTTTATAACGCAGAGCCGTGAAAATAAATAATCTTTTTGTTTTCCCACAAAAATTATTTTTTAGCCCCCAGTTTTGTATTTTCCCAAGGGTAACAGGAGAAATTGGTCCACAAAAGTTGTTGTCCAATTTGTCCTGAGTACGCTGATACCCCATATGTTGGGGTAAACCCCTGTTTGGGCACACAGGAGAGCTCGGAAGGGAAGGAGCACTGTTTTACTTTTTCAACGCAGAATTGGCTGGAATTGAGATCGGACGCCATGTCGTGTTTGGAGAGCCCCTGATGTGCCTAAACAGTGGAAACCCCCCAATTATAACTGAAACCCTAATCTAAACACACCCCTAACCCTAATTCCAACGGTAACCCTAACCACACCTCTAACCCTGACACACCCCTAACCCTAATCCCAACCCTATTCCCAACTGTAAATGTAATCTAAACCCTAACCCTAACTTTAGCCCCAACCCTAACTGTAGCCCCAACCCTAACCCTAACCCTAGCCCTAACCCTAGCCCTAACCCTAGCCCTAACCCTAACCCTAGCCCTAACCCTAGCCCTAGCCCTAACCCTAACCCTAGCCCTAACCCTAGCCCTAACCCTAACCCTAACCCTAGCCCTAACCCTAACCCTAGCCCTAGCCCTAACCCTAGCCCTAACCCTAGCCCTAACCCTAGCCCTAATGGGAAAATGGAAATAAATACATTTTTTTTTATTTTTCCGTAACTAAGGGGGTGATGAAGGGGGGTTTGATTTACTTTTATAGCGAGTTTTTTAGCGGATTTTTATGATTGGCAGCCGTCACACACTGAAAGACCCTTTTTATTGCAAAAAATATTTTTTGCAATACCACATTTTGAGAGCTATAATTTTTCCATATTTTGGTCCACAGAGTCATGTAACATAGTAACATAGTAACATAGTTAGTAAGGCCGAAAAAAGACATTTGTCCATCCAGTTCAGCCTATATTCCATCATAATAAATACCCAGATCTACGTCCTTCTACAGAACCTAATAATTGTATGATACAATATTGTTCTGCTCCAGGAAGACATCCAGGCCTCTCTTGAACCCCTCGACTGAGTTCGCCATCACCACCTCCTCAGGCAAGCAATTCCAGATTCTCACTGCCCTAACAGTAAAGAATCCTCTTCTATGTTGGTGGAAAAACCTTCTCTCCTCCAGACGCAAAGAATGCCCCCTTGTGCCCGTCACCTTCCTTGGTATAAACAGATCCTCAGCGAGATATTTGTATTGTCCCCTTATATACTTATACATGGTTATTAGATCGCCCCTCAGTCGTCTTTTTTCTAGATTAAATAATCCTAATTTCGCTAATCTATCTGGGTATTGAAGTTCTCCCATCCCCTTTATTAATTTTGTTGCCCTCCTTTGTACTCTCTCTAGTTCCATTATATCCTTCCTGAGCACCGGTGCCCAAAACTGGACACAGTACTCCATGTGCGGTCTAACTAGGGATTTGTACAGAGGCAGTATAATGCTCTCATCATGTCTATCCAGACCTCTTTTAATGCACCCCATGATCCTGTTTGCCTTGGCAGCTGCTGCCTGGCACTGGCTGCTCCAGGTAAGTTTATCATTAACTAGGATCCCCAAGTCCTTCTCCCTGTCAGATTTACCCAGTGGTTTCCCATTCAGTGTGTAATGGTGATATTGATTCCCTCTTCCCATGTGTATAACCTTACATTTATCATTGTTAAACCTCATCTGCCACCTTTCAGCCCAAGTTTCCAACTTATCCAGATCCATCTGTAGCAGAATACTATCTTCTCTTGTATTAACTGCTTTACATAGTTTTGTATCATCTGCAAATATCGATATTTTACTGTGTAAACCTTCTACCAGATCATTAATAAATATGTTGAAGAGAACAGGTCCCAATACTGACCCCTGCGGTACCCCACTGGTCACAGCGACCCAGTTAGAGACTATACCATTTATAACCACCCTCTGCTTTCTATCACTAAGCCAGTTACTAACCCATTTACACACATTTTCCCCCAGACCAAGCATTCTCATTTTGTGTACCAACCTCTTGTGCGGCACGGTATCAAACGCTTTGGAAAAATCGAGATATACCACGTCCAATGACTCACCGTGGTCCAGCCTATAGCTTACCTCTTCATAAAAACTGATTAGATTGGTTTGACAGGAGCGATTTCTCATAAACCCATGCTGATATGGAGTTAAACAGTTATTCTCATTGAGATAATCCAGAATAACATCCCTCAGAAACCCTTCAAATATTTTACCAACAATAGAGGTTAGACTTACTGGCCTATAATTTCCAGGTTCACTTTTAGAGCCCTTTTTGAATATTGGCACCACATTTGCTATGCGCCAATCCTGCGGAACAGACCCTGTCGCTATAGAGTCACTAAAAATAAGAAATAATGGTTTATCTATTACATTACTTAGTTCTCTTAGTACTCGTGGGTGTATGCCATCCGGACCCGGAGATTTATCTATTTTAATCTTATTTAGCCGGTTTCGCACCTCTTCTTGGGTTAGATTGGTGACCCTTAATATAGGGTTTTCATTGTTTCTTGGGATTTCACCTAGCATTTCATTTTCCACCGTGAATACCGTGGAGAAGAAGGTGTTTAATATGTTAGCTTTTTCCTCGTCATCTACAACCATTCTTTCCTCACTATTTTTTAAGGGGCCTACATTTTCAGTTTTTATTCTTTTACTATTGATATAGTTGAAGAACAGTTTGGGATTAGTTTTACTCTCCTTAGCAATGTGCTTCTCTGTTTCCTTTTTGGCAGCTTTAATTAGTTTCTGTGAAGCCACCTCCCTCCCTGCAGGACCCGGATCCGCGGCCATCTTGGATCCGGGGCTGGAGGGAGCAGGGAGGGAGGTGAGACCCTCGCAGCAACGCAATCACATCGCGTTGCTCCGGGGGTCTCAGGGAAGCCCGCAGGGAGCCCCCTCCCTGCGCGGTGCTTCCCTGCACCGCCGGCACATCGCGATCATCTTTGATCGCGGTGTGCCAGGGGTTAATGTGCCGGGGCGGTCCGTGACCGCTCCTGGCACATAGTGCCGGATGTCAGCTGCGATAAGCAGCTGACACCCGGCCGCGATCGGCCGCGCTCCCCCCGTGAGCGCGGCCGATCGGCTATGACGTACTATCCCGTCCAGGGTCAGATAAGCCCAGGGCACCTCGACGGGATAGTACGTCTAAGGTCACAGAGGGGTTAATGCATTGGGGAAAAACGCACAAAAAAACGCATAAAAATGCAAAAAAAAAAGCATGCGGATTTCTGGCAGAAATGTCTTGGTTTTTGTCTGGAAATTTCTGCTAGAAATCCTGACGTGTGCACATACCCTTATAATGACCCTGCACCTACTCAGAATAATAAAGATACCCCCTGTGTTTTCCCATATTATTTAAGGCTATGTGCACACGTAGTTGGAATCTCTGTGGATTTTTCCGCACCTGTTTTGAGAAATCCGCAGGTAAAAAGCGCTGTGTTTTACCTCTGAATTTACCATGGAGTTTATGTGGATTCCACCTGCGGTTTTACACCTGCGGATTCCTATTATGGAGTAGGTGTAAACTGCTGTGGAATCCACACAAAGAATTGACATGCTGCGGAATAAACAGCGCAGCGTTTCCATGCGTTTTTTTTCCCGCAGCATGTGCACTGCAGATTTTGTTTTCCATAGGTTTACATGGTACTGTAATCTCATGGAAAACTGCTGCGAATCCGCAGTGTCAAAACCGCTACGGATCCACCGCAAAACCCGCAACGTGTGCACATACCCTGATAATGCCCCCTTGTGCCTCCTTATAATACTGACCCTCAGTGCCTCTGCAGTGTAATGATGCTCCTGAGCAGGGGCGTACATAGAAATAACAGGTCCCATAGGAAACGTCACAGTCAAAAAAAGAGCATATCACTCAACTTATTAACAAATCTAGAAGGAAATGTATTACATCATTTAGTTACTTTGCCCCTACTGAAGCCCCTAAGTGGTCTCACTCACTTTGATACCCCTTTCATGACCTCCATAAAGTATTATGCCTCCACAAAATATGATGACCCCACACAATATGATTTCCCCTCAAACCTTACACGAAGGGCGATGCCTTACAGCACCCCACGCATTGTCACCACAGCCTCCCATACAGTATGATATCCATCATCACAGCCCTCAGTATACAGTATGAGAGGCACCACAGACCCCCACACAGTATGATGTCCACCAAAGCCCCCCATACATTATGATGTCTTCCATAACCATCCCATACACTATGATGGTCACCACAGCCCTCAGCAATTTAAATTGTACCCCATAAACCTCCATACAGTATAATGTCCATCGCAGCCACCCCACACAGTATAATGTCCACCACAACCACCCTACACAGTAAGATGGTCCTCACAGCCACCCCACACAGTATGATAAATCCCCTATATCCTATGAAGATCTCCCCTAGCCAAAACACTGTACAATGACCCCCACAGCCCTCTATCTAGTATGATGGTCCACCTCACAGCCCCCATATAGTATGATGATCTTTTCAACAGACCCCTATATAGTACTATGGTTCCCCCAACACCCTCATACAGTATGATGGTCCACCCCACAGTTCATTATATATTACTAGATGGTGGCCCCATTCTAACGCATCGGGTATTCTAGAATATGTATGTACGTCGTTCTTAGCACAGCCACATAGTATATAGCACAGCCAGTGAGACCGCTAAGTCATCTGTGTAATTTCGCAATGCATCACTGGGAATGGAAGCTGGCGGCAGCATCGCGCGCATCAGTGGACGTTGGACGGTGAGAATAGCAAAATTATTTATTTATTTATTATTTTTAACATTATATCTTTTTACTATTGATGCTGCATAGGCAGCATCAATAGTAAAAAGTTGGTCCGGGATGGGGCGACACACTGGCACTGACTGGAGGGGAGTAGGGAGGGGGCACTGACTGGAGGAGAGTAGGGAGGGGACACTGACTGGAGGGGAGTAGGGAGGGGGCACTGACTGGAGGGGAGTAGGGAGGGGGCACTGACTGTAGGAGAGTAGGGAGGGGGCACTGACTGTAGGAGAGTAGGGAGAGGGCACTGACTGGAGGGGAGTAGGAAGGGGGCACTGACTGGAGGGGAGTAGGGAGGGGGCACTGACTGTAGGAGAGTAGGGAGAGGGCACTGACTGGAGGGGAGTAGGAAGGGGGCACTGACTGGAGGGGAGTAGGGAGGGGGCACTGACTGTAGGAGAGTAGGGAGGGGGCACTGACTGGAGGGGAGTAGGAAGGGGGCACTGACTGGAGGGGAGTAGGGAGGGGGCACTGACTGTAGGAGAGTAGGGAGGGGGCACTGACTGTAGGGGAGTAGGGAGGGGGCACTGACTGGAGGGGAGTAGGGAGGGGGCACTGACTGGAGGAGAGTAGGGAGGGGGCACTGACTGGAGGGGAGTAGGGAGGGGGCACTGACTGTAGGAGAGTAGGGAGGGGACACTGACTGGAGGGGAGTAGGGAGGGGGCACTGACTGGAGGGGAGTAGGGAGGGGGCACTGACTGTAGGAGAGTAGGGAGGGGGCACTGACTGTAGGAGAGTAGGGAGAGGGCACTGACTGGAGGGGAGTAGGAAGGGGGCACTGACTGGAGGGGAGTAGGGAGGGGGCACTGACTGTAGGAGAGTAGGGAGGGGGCACTGACTGGAGGGGAGTAGGGAGGGGGCACTGACTGGAGGGGAGTAGGGAGGTGGCACTGACTGGAGGGGAGTAGGGAGGGGGCACTGACTGGAGGGGAGTAGGGAGGGGGCACTGACTGGAGGGGAGTAGGGAGGGGGCACTGACTGGAGGAGAGTAGGGAGGGGGCACTGACTGGAGGGGAGTTGGGAGGGGTCACTGACTGGAGGGGAGTAGGGAGGGGTCACTGACTGGAGGGGAGTAGGGAGGGGTCACTGACTGGAGGGGAGTAGGGAGGGGTCACTGACTGGAGGGGAGTAGGGAGGGGGCACTGACTGTAGGAGAGTAGGGAGGGGGCACTGACTGGAGGGGAGTAGGGAGGGGGCACTGACTGGAGGGGAGTAGGGAGGGGGCACTGACTGTAGGAGAGTAGGGAGGGGTCACTGACTGGAGGGGAGTAGGGAGGGGTCACTGACTGGAGGGGAGTAGGGAGGGGGCACTGACTGGAGGGGAGTAGGGAGGGGGCACTGACTGGAGGGGAGTAGGGAGGAGGCACTGACTGGAGGGGAGTAGGGAGGGGACACTGACTGGAGGGGAGTAGGGAGGGGACACTGACTGGAGGGGAGTATGGAGGGGACACTGACTGGAGGGGAGTAGGGAGGGGGCACTGACTGTAGGAGAGTAGGGAGGGGGCACTGACTGGAGGGGAGTAGGGAGGGGACACTGACTGGAGGGGAGTAGGGAGGGGGCACTGACTGGAGGAGAGTAGGGAGGAGGCACTGACTGGAGGGGAGTAGGGAGGGGGCACTGACTGGAGGGGAGTAGGGAGGGGGCACTGACTGTAGGAGAGTAGGGAGGGGGCACTGACTGGAGGGGAGTAGGGAGGGGGCACTGACTGGAGGAGAGTAGGGAGGGGGCACTGACTGGAGGGGAGTAGGGAGGGGGCACTGACTGGAGGGGAGTAGGGAGGGGTCACTGACTGGAGGGGAGTAGGGAGGGGTCACTGACTGGAGGGGAGTAGGGAGGGGTCACTGACTGGAGGGGAGTAGGGAGGGGGCACTGACTGTAGGAGAGTAGGGAGGGGGCACTGACTGGAGGGGAGTAGGGAGGGGTCACTGACTGTAGGAGAGTAGGGAGGGGGCAGTGACTGGAGGAGAGTATGGAGGGGGCACTGACTGGAGGGGAGTAGGGAGGGGGCACTGACTGGAGGGGAGTAGGGAGGGGGCACTGACTGGAGGGGAGTAGGGAGGGGGCACTGACTGGAGGGGAGTAGGGAGGGGGCACTGACTGTAGGAGAGTAGGGAGGGGTCACTGACTGGAGGGGAGTAGGGAGGGGTCACTGACTGGAGGGGAGTAGGGAGGGGGCACTGACTGGAGGGGAGTAGGGAGGGGGCACTGACTGGAGGGGAGTAGGGAGGAGGCACTGACTGGAGGGGAGTAGGGAGGAGGCACTGACTGGAGGGGAGTAGGGAGGGGTCACTGACTGTAGGAGAGTAGGGAGGGGGCAGTGACTGGAGGAGAGTATGGAGGGGGCACTGACTGGAGGGGAGTAGGGAGGGGGCACTGACTGGAGGGGAGTAGGGAGGAGGCACTGACTGGAGGGGAGTAGGGAGGGGTCACTGACTGTAGAAGAGTAGGGAGGGGGCACTGACTGGAGGAGAGTAGGGAGGGGGCACTGACTGGAGGGGAGTAGGGAGGGGGCACTGACTGGAGGGGAGTAGGGAGGGGGCACTGACTGGAGGAGAGTAGGGATGGGGCACTGACTGGAGGGGAGTAGGAAGGGGGCACTGACTGGAGGGGAATAGGGAGGGGGCACTGACTGGAGGGGAGTAGGGAGGGGGCACTGACTGTAGGAGAGTAGGGAGGGGCACTGACTGGAGGGGAGTAGGGAAGGGGCACTGACTGGAGGGGAGTAGGGAGGGGACAATGACTGGAGGGGAGTAGGGAGGGGTCACTGACTGGAGGGGAGTAGGGAGGGGGCACTGACTGGAGGGGAGTAGGGAGGGGTCACTGACTGGAGGGGAGTAGGGAGGGGGCACTGACTGGAGGGGAGTAGGGAGGGGTCACTGACTGGAGGGGAGTAGGGAGGGGGCACTGACTGGAGGGGAGTAGGGAGGGGTCACTGACTGGAGGGGAGTAGGGAGGGGGCACTGACTGGAGGGGAGTAGGGAGGGGGCACTGACTGGAGGAGAGTAGGGAGGGGGCACTGACTGTAGGAGAGTAGGGAGGGGGCACTGACTGGAGGAAAGTAGGGAGGGGGCACTGACTGGAGGGGAGTAGGGAGGGGGCACTGACTGTAGGGGAGTAGGGAGGGGGCACTGACTGGAGGGGAGTAGGGAGGTGGCACTGACTGGAGGGGAGTAGGGAGGGGTCACTGACTGGAGGGGAGTAGGGAGGGGGCACTGACTGGAGGGGAGTAGGGAGGGGTCACTGACTGGAGGGGAGTAGGGAGGGGGCACTGACTGGAGGGGAGTAGGGAGGGGTCACTGACTGGAGGGGAGTAGGGAGGGGGCACTGACTGGAGGGGAGTAGGGAGGGGGCACTGACTGGAGGGGAGTAGGGAGGGGTCACTGACTGGAGGGGAGTAGGGAGGGGGCACTGACTGGAGGGGAGTAGGGAGGGGTCACTGACTGGAGGGGAGTAGGGAGGGGGCACTGACTGGAGGGGAGTAGGGAGGGGTCACTGACTGGAGGGGAGTAGGGAGGGGTCACTGACTGGAGGGGAGTAGGGAGGGGGCACTGACTGGAGGAGAGTAGGGAGGGGGCACTGACTGTAGGAGAGTAGGGAGGGGGCACTGACTGGAGGAAAGTAGGGAGGGGGCACTGACTGGAGGGGAGTAGGGAGGGGGCACTGACTGTAGGGGAGTAGGGAGGGGGCACTGACTGGAGGGGAGTAGGGAGGTGGCACTGACTGGAGGGGAGTAGGGAGGGGTCACTGACTGGAGGGGAGTAGGGAGGGGGCACTGACTGGAGGGGAGTAGGGAGAGGGCACTGACTGGAGGGGAGTAGGGAGGGGGCACTGACTGGAGGGGAGTAGGGAGAGGGCACTGACTGTAGGAGAGTAGGGAGGGGGAACTGACTGGAGGGGAGTAGGGAGGGGGCACTGACTGGAGGGGAGTAGTGAGGGGGCACTGACTGTAGGAGAGTAGGGAGAGGGCACTGACTGGAGGGGAGTAGGGAGGAGGCACTGACTGGAGGGGAGTAGGGAGGAGGCACTGACTGGAGGGGAGTAGGGAGGGGGCACTGACTGGAGGAAAGTAGGGAAGGGGCACTGACTGGAGGGGAGTAGGGAGGGGGCACTGACTGTAGGGGAGTAGGGAGGGGGCACTGACTGGAGGAGAGTAGGGAGGGGGCACTGACTGGAGGGGAGTAGGGAGGGGGCACTGACTGGAGGGGAGTAGGGAGGGGTCACTGACTGGAGGGGAGTAGGGAGGGGTCACTGACTGGAGGGGAGTAGGGAGGGGTCACTGACTGGAGGGGAGTAGGGAGGGGTCACTGACTGGAGGGGAGTAGGGAGGGGGCACTGACTGTAGGAGAGTAGGGAGGGGGCACTGACTGGAGGGGAGTAGGGAGGGGGCACTGACTGGAGGGGAGTAGGGAGGGGGCACTGACTGGAGGGGAGTAGGGAGGGGGCACTGACTGGAGGGGAGTAGGGAGGGGGCACTGACTGTAGGGGAGTAGGGAGGGGTCACTGACTGGAGGGGAGTAGGGAGGGGTCACTGACTGGAGGGGAGTAGGGAGGGGGCACTGACTGGAGGGGAGTAGGGAGGGGGCACTGACTGGAGGGGAGTAGGGAGGAGGCACTGACTGGAGGGGAGTAGGGAGGAGGCACTGACTGGAGGGGAGTAGGGAGTGGTCACTGACTGTAGGAGAGTAGGGAGGGGGCAGTGACTGGAGGAGAGTAGGGAGGGGGCACTGACTGGAGGGGAGTAGGGAGGAGGCACTGACTGGAGGGGAGTAGGGAGGGGTCACTGACTGTAGAAGAGTAGGGAGGGGGCACTGACTGGAGGGGAGTAGGGAGGGGGCACTGACTGGAGGGGAGTAGGGAGGGGTCACTGACTGGAGGGGAGTAGGGAGGGGGCACTGACTGGAGGAGAGTAGGGAGGGGGCACTGACTGGAGGGGAGTAGGAATGGGGCACTGACTGTAGGAGAGTAGGGAGGGGCACTGACTGGAGGGGAGTAGGGAAGGGGCACTGACTGGAGGGGAGTAGGGAGGGGGCACTGACTGGAGGGGAGTAGGGAGGGGGCACTGACTGGAGGGGAGTAGGGAGGGGGCACTGACTGGAGGGGAGTAGGGAGGGGTCACTGACTGGAGGGGAGTAGGGAGGGGGCACTGACTGGAGGGGAGTAGGGAGGGGGCACTGACTGGAGGGGAGTAGGGAGGGGTCACTGACTGGAGGGGAGTAGGGAGGGGGCACTGACTGGAGGGGAGTAGGGAGGGGTCACTGACTGGAGGGGAGTATGGAGGGGTCACTGACTGGAGGGGAGTAGGGAGGGGTCACTGACTGGAGGGGAGTAGGGAGGGGGCACTGACTGGAGGGGAGTAGGGAGGGGTCACTGACTGGAGGGGAGTAGGGAGGGGGCACTGACTGGAGGGGAGTAGGGAGGGGGCACTGACTGGAGGGGAGTAGGGAGGGGGCACTGACTGGAGGGGAGTAGGGAGGGGTCACTGACTGGAGGGGAGTAGGGAGGGGGCACTGACTGGAGGGGAGTAGGGAGGGGGCACTGACTGGAGGGGAGTAGGGAGGGGGCACTGACTGGAGGGGAGTAGGGAGGGGTCACTGACTGGAGGGGAGTAGGGAGGGGGCACTGACTGGAGGGGAGTAGGGAGGGGGCACTGACTGGAGGGGAGTAGGGAGGGGGCACTGACTGGAGGAGAGTAGGGAGGGGGCACTGACTGTAGGAGAGTAGGGAGGGGGCACTGACTGGAGGAAAGTAGGGAGGGGGCACTGACTGGAGGGGAGTAGGGAGGGGGCACTGACTGTAGGGGAGTAGGGAGGGGGCACTGACTGGAGGGGAGTAGGGAGGTGGCACTGACTGGAGGGGAGTAGGGAGAGGGCACTGACTGGAGGGGAGTAGGGAGAGGGCACTGACTGTAGGAGAGTAGGGAGGGGGCACTGACTGGAGGGGAGTAGGGAGGGGGCACTGACTGGAGGGGAGTAGGGAGGAGGCACTGACTGGAGGGGAGTAGGGAGGGGTCACTGACTGTAGGAGAGTAGGGAGGGGGCACTGACTGGAGGGGAGTAGGGAGGGGGCACTGACTGTAGGAGAGTAGGGAGGGGTCACTTACTGTAGGAGAGTAGGGAGGGGGCACTGACTGTAGGAGAGTAGGGAGGGGGCACTGACTGTAGGAGAGTAGGGAGGGGGCACTGACTGGAGGGGAGTAGGGAGGGGACACTGACTGGAGGGGAGTAGGGAGGGGGCACTGACTGGAGGGGAGTAGGGAGGTGGCACTGACTGGAGGGGAGTAGGGAGGGGTCACTGACTGGAGGGGAGTAGGGAGGGGGCACTGACTGGAGGGGAGTAGGGAGGGGACACTGACTGGAGGGGAGTAGGGAGGGGGCACTGACTGGAGGGTAGTAGGGAGGGGGCACTGACTGTAGGAGAGTAGGGAGGGGGCACTGACTGGTGGGGTTTAGGGAGGGGGCACTGACTGGAGGGGAGTAGGGAGGGGGCACTGACTGGAGGGGAGTAGGGAGGGGGCACTGACTGTAGGAGAGTAGGGAGGGGGCACTGACTGGAGGGGAGTAGGGAGGGGGCAGTGACTGGAGGAGAGTAGGGAGGGGCCAATTTGTGGCTGGACTAAGCCTGTCGACCAATCAGCAACGCGGGATTTCCGTTGCAGACATACAGACAGAAGTACCCCTTAGATGATTATAGAGATAGATGATGGTCCAACCTACAGCCCCTATGTAGTAAGATTGTACCCCCAACAGCCCCCATATAGTATGATAAATCATCTCATGGCCCCCTATATAGTATGACGGTCCACCTCACAAGTCATCCATATAGTATGATGGACCCGCCCCAACAGCCCCCTATGTAGTATGGTAGACCACACCACAGCCACTTATATACTATGATGGTCCAATTCATAGCGCCTTGTATAGTGTGATGGTACCCCAGAGCCACCCAAAAAGAAAAAAATCCCTATACTCATCTAATCGATATTCCTCATCCTTCACAGCGTCTGTCCCCTCGTCTATCCAATCTGGCGGCACGATGCAGTGACATCATTGCACCGCCGATGTTCCTTGCTTTGTGCTGGACTCCAGCAGGCCGCAGATAGAAGGGACACCCGTGGCCTGCTGGGGTAAGAGACTGAGCCAACGACTTTGTGCTCCATCACAACTGTTAACTGTATGGGCATCTTGAGGACGCCAATTCTGTTAACAATATAGCAGACTAGAAAGCCCACAACCAGACAGGCCCTTCTGGCATTTGCCAGATGCCCAGTCTGGCCCTGTATGTACAGCACCGTCCCATATTACGCTGGTTTCACACATCCTGATATTTCCTTTACCGGAAAAAAACAGTACTGGAGATATCAGTGTCCGTGTGTGCAGTACTTGCAGCACATGTGTGGCAACCGTTTGCCGCATCAGTACTACACGTCCCAGCACCTGGGAAGCAGTAGTACTGTTAGCGCTGCTCCCCGGCGACAGGTGCTGAAGACGGCTGTTAATCAGCCGGCACCTGCGCTATAAATAAATAAAAAATCCAGCGTGGCTTCAACTGTATTTTCTAGAACCAGCCAGGCAAAACTCACAGCTGGGGCCTGCAACCCTCAGCTGTCAACTTTAGCAAGGCTGGTTATCAAGAATAGAGTTGTCCCCACTCCAATTCTTTTAATTATTCAAATAAATATATATTGTTTAAACGGCGTTGGGTCCCTCACATTTTTGACAACCAGCCTTGCTAAAGCTGACAGCTGGTGGCTGGTATTCTCAGGCTGGTAAGGGGCCATGGATATTTACCCCCCTGCCTAAAAATAGCAGCTTGAGCCACCCAGAAATTAGAGGTGCCAATTCTGGCGCTTTGCCTTCCTCTTCCCACTTGCCGTGTAGCGTTGGCAAGTGCAGTTCATATTTATGGGGTTAATGTCACCTTTGTATTGTTAGGTGACATTAAACCCATGGCTTAGTAATGGAGAGGCGTCTATTAGGCACCCATCCATTACTAATTCTATAGTTATAAAGTAAATAAACACACAGCCAGAATAAAGTCTTATTAATAAGCCATCCCTTACTATATAGCGTTCTCTCTCATGTATCGCGCCATCCTTTATTACATATTGTCCTCCCTTATTATATATAGTGTTGCCCCTTATTACACAGTGTCCAATATTACTATGTATAGTGTATTCCCATAGATACAGTGACATGTAAAAGTTTGGGCACCCCTGGTCAAAATGATTGTTATTGTGAACAGTTAACCAGTTTTGTGAGATTCCCGAGTTGTCTTCCATCCTCTGCTGTTTTGAGGTCTAGCCACAGCTTTTCAGTGATGTTCAGATCAGGGGACTGTGAGAACCATTGTAAAGCCTTCAGTTTGCTCCTTTTGAGGTCGTCTATTGTGGATTGTGACGTGTGTTTAGGACCATTATCCATCTGTAGAAGCCATCCTCTTCCTCTTTTCAACTTCAGCTTTTTTACAGATGGGGTTATGTTTGCATCAAGAATTTGTTGAAATTTCATTGAATCCATTCTTCCCTCTACGCATGAAATGTTTCCCGTGCCGTTGGCTCTAACACTACCCCAAGCATGATTGATCCACCCCCATGCTTAATGGTTGGCGAATTATATGGTGAAAACACAGGAGAGGTTTTCTTATGAGGACTTTTCCATGAAGGCCATATTTATGCAGGTGTCTCAGAATAGTAGAACAATGTACTACAACTCCACAGTCTGCTAAATCTTTCTGAAGTTTTTTTTAGGAGTCAAGCCGGGGTTTTGATTTGTCTTTCAAGCAATCCTACGAGCAGCTCTCACTGAAATATGGCTTGGTCTTCCAGACCTTATTTTGACCTCCACTGTTCCTGCTAATAGTCATTTCTTAATTACATTTACAACTGAAGAAAGGGCAACTTGAAAATGCTTTGGTATCTTCTTATATCCTTCTCCTGCTTTGTGGGTCTCCACCATTTTCATTTTCAGAGTGCTAGGCAACTGCTTTATTAGAACCCATGGATGCTGTTTTTTTCACACAAGGTTAGAGGAGGCTGGGTTTTCATAAAGCTGGGAAATTTGCATCATGCGGCCTTTCCTAACGATGATAGTGAACAAGCCATAACCCTAACAGGCTAATTAAGGTCTGAAACCTTGGTCAACGTTATCTGAGCACACAAATCTCCAAGGGTGCCCAAACTTTTGCATTTGGATTTAAATTGTATGACTTGCAGAGATGATAGGAGTAGCACTCCCAGCATATAGAACATCTTTATTATAAACATTTAGAATAAGGGTTCATACTGACTTGCAGGAGACTCGGATGATACCCCGGCACTGCACCCGGCACAGAGGAGCGGAGCGTTCGGCTGCATGTATTCCTATGCAGCCGCACGCTCCGATCTGAGTGCCGGCAGCAGCACCGGGTATTGCCGTGCGAGACTCATCCGAGTCTCACGCAAGTGAGTATGAGCCCTAAATGGGGTACTACAAGTACCAGTATATAATTACGCTATTCTCAGCAGGTATATTTGTGGCACTACAAGTCCCAGCGTCTAATACCACTCTACTCTCAACAGCTAATTTTACAGTGACGAGTTGTGCCCAGAAAATGTCGATTTTAAGGTCTGAAGAGATGGAGAAGCAAAAGAAAATGGCTCTAATCAGAAGAGAAGGTAAATTCCCAGATTAAATATTTGTTCTGTATCTAAATTTTATGACTTGCAGAGATGATGGGAGTATTACTCTTAATACCATTATTTACATAATGTTTTTTTCTTATAGTGTGTAGCACCGTACACTACTATATAGCAACTGATCTTGCATATTGTGCTGTCCTTTATTAAATAGTTTTCTCACTCATTTAATGTGCCATCCCTTATCATACAGTTTTTCTTTAAGTATAGCGCCATCCGTTATTACATATTGTCCTCCCTTATTATGTACAGCACAATCTGTTACTACATAGTAACCGATCTTATGTATTGTGCTGTCATTTATTATATAGTGTCCTCTTTTGTATAGCACCATCCCTTATTACGCAGTGTACTCCCTTATTATGTACAGTACCATCTCTAGTTAGATAGTGTCATCTATTATTATGTATATCGCTGTCTCTTTTATATGTGCGCCTGCATGCTACTTTAATACTACTGGCATGCTGACCCTTGCTTATCTTTTAATTTACTTGTGTTTAATACACTGAGGGGATGTGCCACTATCTGCACCCACCCATTTAGGCTTTTCACCTTTATCCAACCTGTTTTCCCCATTAGGTTTGAATCACAGTCAAGCATAAGTCCTGTCTCTGCCCCTGTGTCCCTTTGAGGCCTTAGTAGGCACATAGAGAGGAGTCACTAGAGTTGAGGACCATCCAGATTGGGTACACCTTGTCGTGGTTGGGTTGCATTTACTGTTTTTGAATTAAAAAAAAAAGTTACCTAAGTACCCTACGTTTTTTATACTTTAGGAATAGTGGTATTTTTTGCAACTATCGCATTGTTCGTACTCATAGTGCTTTTTTCATGTTTTCATTTGTTTCCACATAACCACAACATATATGTGCAAATGCATATTACTTTAATACTACAGGTGTGCAGGCTTTTGTTTAACGCTTTTTAAGTATGATGCCATCCTTTAGTGCATAGTGTCCTCCCTTATCATGTAAAGTGCCATCCATTACTAAATGGTGTCCTCTCTTGTTCTCCATAGTACAGTCCTAATTACATTATATCCTTTCTTGTTATGTGTAGTGCTATCCTTTACTACATACTTTTATGTATAGAACTGTCCCTTATTACATAGTGTCCCCTCTTGTTACGTGCAGTGCTATCCTTTATTACATAGTATCCTCTATTTTGTACAGAGCTGTCCCTTATTACATAGTGTCCCCTCTTGTTTTGTATAGTGCTATCCCTTATTATGTATTGTCCTCTCTCGTTATCTATAGATCTGTCCTTTATTACAGTGTCCTCTCTTGTTATGTATAATGCTGTCCCTTATATACATAGTGTGCTCTCTTCTGCCTTCTGTCTGTCCATATCCGGTAGTCTTCTCCTTGCCACCATGTTGTAGATGAGTCATCAAGATGGTGACATAGCGAGTATGGCTGAAAAAAGTCCTTCAATTTCGGCATTTAATTTCTTACTATGTTTATGTATAAGAAGGCGAAAAATATCCCCGAGGACTTGTTGTTGGAATATCCTCATATCGGGGGGGAAAAAAAATCCTTCTTGACCCCAAATATGGCGATCGGAATAAATCCCTGGATATTTGTTGTTCGAATCTACGTGATTGTGATTAGAAAGCTTCATTCCTGGATGTTTCCAGTATCGGGCTGATTATAATAATAATAATTTGTATGAGAGTTACTGAACGTAGAGGAATCAGATGTCTAGGGGGCCACAAGATGGTCATTGTCCGCCGCATGTAACTTCTGCAATGATTTTAATAAACTTAATGAGCTATAGGAGGGGTGTGATCCAGGAGAAGCAGCACGGCTATAGGGAACATATCTTGCTATAGTTGGAACACTTTTATAATCCTCAACAGTTATTTTATGTACTGATTATTTGGTGAATGCATCTTGCACTATCAGCTGCGCCCGATGCCGAGGTGTCCAGACTCCAAGCCGGGTATACGGACCGGGTGTCTCCGATCTTGTGCTGTAAGGTCCAAGTTTCCGCTCTGAGAAATTTGCTAACAAGTGCAAGCCTCCTGCGGCAGCCACTTCACGTGGAAAGTATTCCACACATGCGAGGACTCCAGGGAGTGTAAACACACACGTATTCATACCGCGGCCAGGAATAAATGTGTCACGGCCTGAACCCTCTTCTTAGCACGTGGGATGCAGACTCGGATATTAACTGCCTGGCTGCTGACCTGCCGAGGGGTCACAGGAGTTGGTGTTGGGGGTCCACCGGTAGATCACTATTGCTACTCGCTTGTCACATAGGACTGCAGCTGTCAGAGGTCAAAAACATTAACGGAGTCATTTTCCAACATTAGATAATTGTCAGTAGATTACATTACTGATCCTGTACTGATCCTGAGTTACATCCTGTATTATACTCCAGAGCTGCACTCACTATTCTGCTGGTGCAGTCAGTGTGTACATATATTACATTACTGATCCTGAGTTACATCCTGTATTATACTCCAAAGCTGCACTCACTATTCTGCTGGTGCAGTCACCGTGTAGATACATTACATTACTGATCCTGAGTTACATCCTGTATTATACCCCAGAGTTGCACTCACTATTCTGCTGGTGCAGTCACTGTGTACATACATTACATTACTGATCCTGAGTTATATCCTGTATTATACTCCAGAGCTGCACTCACTGTTCTGCTGGTGCAGTCACTGTGTACATATATTACATTACTGATCCTGAGTTACATCCTGTATTATACTCCAGAGCTGCACTCACTATTCTGTTGGTGCACTCACTGTGTTCATACATTACATTACTGATCCTGAGTTATAGCCTGTATTATACCCCAGAGCTGCACTCACTATTCTGCTGGTGCAGTCACTGTGTACATATATTACATTACTGATCCTGAGTTACATCCTGTATTATACCCCAGAGCTGCACTCACTATTCTGCTGGTGCAGTCACTGTGTACATACATTACATTACTGATCCTGTACTGATCATAGAATGCTACAGTTGTAAGGTTCGACCTCCAGGGTCATCGTGTTTCCATGGGCAAATAACAATAATGATGATCCCTCTACACTGATATCCTTTCAGATATTTGTAGACAGCTATTAAGTTTCCTCTTAGCCTTCTTTTTTTCAACCTAAACATTCCCAGATCCTTTAAGCACCCCTCGTAGGACATACTTTGCAGTCCGTTCACTATCCTGGTAGCTCTTCTCTGAACTTGCTCCAGTTTTTCTAATGTCTTTTAAAGTGTTGCCCAGAACTGGACACAGTATTCCAGATGAGGCCTGACCAAGAAGGAGTAGAGGGGGATAACTACTTCACATGATCTAGATTCTATGCTTCTCTAAATACAGCCTAGAACTGTTTGCCTTTTCTGCTGCTGCATCACACTGTTGACTCCTGTGCAGTTTATAAACTATGAGTATACCCAAGTCTTTATCACCCGTGCTGTTGCTTAGTTCTATTCCACCCATTCTATATATGTAATTTTTGTTTTTCTTGCCCACATGTAGAATCTTCTCTCTCTGTTAAATGCCATTCTATTAGTCGCTGGCCATTGTTCCAGCTTATGTAGAACCTTCTGAATCCTTTCTCTGTCATCTCTAGTGTTAGCTATCGCTCTTAGCTTTGCATCGTCTGCAAATTTGATTAATTTAATTTACCAATTCGATTATCTAGATCATTTATAAAAATGTTGAAAATATTGGGGCCAGGACAGAGCCTTGTGATTCCCCACTTGAAACACTCTTCCAGTTGGATGTGCAACCATTTACCACCACTGAGTACGATCACTGAGCAAGATATTATCAGTTAGGCTACGTTCACACTAGCGTTATGCTAGTGTGCGTCGGGTTAGCGTCGGGCGACGCAGCGGCGACGCACGCATCATGCGCCCCTATATTCAACAAGGGGGACGCATGCGTTTTTGTTTGTTGCGTTGTGCGACGCATGCGTCTTTTTTGCCGCAAGCGTCGGACCAAGAAAACGCAACAAGTTGCATTTTTCTTGCGTCCGATTTTCGGCAAAAAACGACGCATGCGTTGCAAAACGCAGCGTTTTTGCGAGCGTTTTTGCGTGTGTTGCATCGCCGACGCAGCGGCGCACAACGCTAGTGTGAACGTAGCCTTATCACTGATTCCAGGATTGTAGACACCTGTGATTCTAGTTAGTGGACACACCGTGATTTAACATGTCCGTTTTGTCACATCATTTTCAGGGGTACCATCATTTCTGTCCAGGCCGATTTCATGAGTTTTATTTTTTTTTTAAATTCTGTGGAAGCATGGTTGAAAAGCAATGTCTGACTTCTATTTGTTCATTTTCATACATTTTTTATTTATTATTACTTTTGTCGGATTTAAGTTATTTCTGTGACCATTGTAAGTTTTTCTGTTCTTAAACGAGGGGTACCAACAATTTTGACCACGTGCATATACACAGTGACTGCACCAGCAGAATGGTGAGTGCAGCTCTGGAGTATAATACAGGATGTAACTCAGGATCAGTAATGTAATGTATGTACACAGTGACTGCACCAGCAGAATAGTGAGTGCAGCTCTGGAGTATAATACAGGAGGTAACTCAGGATCAGTAATGTAATGTATGTACACAGTGACTGCACCAGCAGAATAGTGAGTG
Source organism: Ranitomeya imitator (assembly GCF_032444005.1). Taxonomy (NCBI): domain Eukaryota; kingdom Metazoa; phylum Chordata; class Amphibia; order Anura; family Dendrobatidae; genus Ranitomeya; species Ranitomeya imitator. The sequence continues at coordinate 131,894,012 of NC_091290.1, forward strand.
CAGCTCTGGAGTATAATACAGGATGTAACTCAGGATAAGTAATATAATGTATGTACACAGTGACTGCACCAGCAGAATAGTGAGTGCAGCTCTGGAGTATAATACAGGAGGTAACTCAGGATCAGTAATGTAATGTATGTACACAGTGACTGCACCAGCAGAATAGTGAGTGCAGCTCTGGAGTATAATACAGGAGGTAACTCAGGATCAGTAATGTAATGTATGTACACAGTGACTGCACCAGCAGAATAGTGAGCGCAGCTCTGGGGTATAATACAGGATGTAACTCAGGATCAGTAATGTAATATATGTACACAGTGACTGCACCAGCAGAATAGTGAGTGCAGCTCTGGAGTATAATACAGGATGTAACTCAGGATCAGTAATGTAATGTATGTACACAGTGACTGCACCAGCAGAATAGTGAGTGCAGCTCTGGGGTATAATACAGGATGTAACTCAGGATCAGTAATGTAATGTATGTACACAGTGACTGCACCAGCAGAATAGTGAGTGCAGCTCTGGAGTGTAATAAAGGATGTAACTCAGGATTAGGTCTTGAAGCCTTTTTTTTATTCAATACTGCTGATAACGGGGGTTAATCTGCCGCAGAGCTTCAATGTCCACAGGTGGCTCTTATAGCATGAGAATTTGGCATGTCCGGCCTTGGCGAGGGAGCATAGGAAAGTCTCGAGGTTGGGGTAATGCCAGGGAAAAATCCAAAGAGACACAGAGCTTATGCCAAGGAACTGGGGGAGTGCCACTTAGAGGGGGTATACATAGTAACATGGAGGCTTTTTTTAGCACTTTATGCGACATACCACCCCAGAGAAATCCCCTTCCCAGAGCTGGCGCTGGGATATTTATAGTGGGCTGTATTTCTGTGACAACACCTTACATGTCACAGCTCTATGAGGTGGGCATACGCCATGACACGGGCATCAAAGGGCAGTGACGGTAGCGCACCTGCTCCATTTACATCTATGGGAGCCAAAGACGTGCAACTCCCATAAAACCCAAGAGGAGAATGGAGTAGTGGCCACTCCTGTGCTCTACCCATATATTCACACTGGGGACTTTTGGATTAGTGGGGTCCTAATGGTAAAGCAGCCCTCACACCCACCTACTAAATATCTGTATAGTAGTAAGTGCTTTGCCAATCTGCTACAATTCCCCTGCAGAGACATGGAGCGAAGTGTCAAAACTCCATCTACCTGCAGCCACCACTAGGGGGAGTTTACTGTAAACCGTTTATACATTGAAGTAGGTTCCATAGCTCCCCCTAGTGGTGGCTTCAGAACTAGCATTTAGGATTAACTATCCCTTTAAGGGCCATTCATTGGTCACACTAAACATTAGAGGTCTGAGCTGGGTCTGCCCAGTCACGTGGAGGTGGTAGAGGGCACCTGGCACCACTTAGAGGCGGTGGATTAATTTATTTGTAGAGAGGGTTATTTCTGTCTGAAGAGGGTGTATTAGCACAAGAAGGGAACATCTTTTTCCAATAAGCAGCATTCATTTGTATAAATCTGCCCTCATATTAGGTCAATGTTAATCATCAAAATACTCCAGCAGGAGACTTGGGCATTCAGTCCTGGAATAGACAAGCTCCTTACCCCCTTTAACCCTAAGGGTGGTTTGTACGTTAATGACCGGGCCAATTTCTACAATTCTGACCACTGTTCGTTTATGAGGTTATAACTCTGGAACGCTTCAACGGATCCCAGTGATTCTGACATTGTTTTCTCTTCTCGTGACATATTGTACTTCATGATAGTGGTAAAATTTCCTCGATATGACTTGCGTTTATTTGTGAAAAAAAACAGAAATTTGGTGAAAATTTTGAAAACTTCACAATTTTCCAACTTTGTATTTTCATGCCCCTAAATCACAGAGATATGTCACAAAAAATACTTAACAAGTAACATTTCCCACATGTCTACTTTACATCAGCACAATTTTGGAACCAATTTTTTTGTTGTTAGGGAGTTATAAGGGTTAAAAGTTGACCAGCGATTTCTCATTTTTACAACACCATTTTTATTTTTACGGATCACCTCACATTTGAAGTCACTTTGAGGGGTCTATATGATAGAAAATACCCAAAAATTGACCCCATTCTAAAAACTGCACCCCTCAAGGTGCTCAAAACCACATTCAAGAAGTTTATTAACCATTCTGGTACTTCACAGGATTTTTTGGAATGTTTAACCCCTTTACCCCCAAGGGTGGTTTGCACGTTAATGACCGGGCCAATTTTTACAATTCTGACCACTGTCCCTTTATGAGGTTATAACTCTGGAACGCTTTAATGGATCCTGGTGATTCTGACATTGTTTTCTCGTGACATATTGTACTTCATGACAATGGTAAAAATTCTTTGATAGTACCTGCGTTTATTTGTGAAAAAAACGGAAATTTGGCGAAAATTATGAAAATTTTGCAATTTTCCAACTTTGAATTTTTATGCAATTAAATCACAGAGATATGTCACACAAAATACTTAATAAGTAACATTTCCCACATGTCTACTTTACATCAGCACAATTTTGGAACCAAAATTTTTTTTTGTTAGGGAGTTATAAGGGTTAAAAGTTGACCAGCAATTTCTCATTTCTACAACACCATTTTATTTTAGGGACCACATCTCATTTGAAGTCATTTTGAGGGGTCTATATGATAGAAAATACCCAAGTGTGACACCATTCTAAAAACTACACCCCTCAAGGTGCTCAAAACCATATTCAAGAAGTTTATTAACCCTTCTGGTGCTTCACAGGAATTTTTTGAATGTTTAAATAAAAATGAACATTTAACTTTTTTTCACAAAAAATTTAATTCAGCTCCAATTTGTTTTATTTTACCAAGGGTAACAGGAGAAAATGGACCCCAAACATTGTTGTACAATTTGTCCTGAGTATGCCAATACCCCACATGTGGGGGTAAACCACTGTTTGGGCGCATGGCAGAGCTCGGAAGCGAAGGAGTGCCATTTGACTTTTCAATGCAAAATTGACTGGAATTGAGATGGGACGCCATATTTCGTTTGGAGAGCCCCTGATGTGGCTAAACATTGAAACCCCCCACAATTGACACTATTTTTGAAAGTAGACCCCCTAAGGAACTTATCTAGAGGTGTGGTGAGCACTTTGACCCACCAAGTGCTTCACAGAAGTTTATAATGTAGAACCGTAAAAATAAAAAATCATATTTTTTCACAAAAATTATCTTTTCGCCCCCAATTTTTTATTTTCCCAAGGGTAAGAGAAGAAATTGGACCCCAAAAGTTGTTGTACAATTTGTCCTGAGTACGCTGATACCCCATATGTGGGGGTAAACCACTGTTTGGGCGGATGGGAGAGCTCGGAAGGGAAGGAGCGCCGTTTGACTTTTCAATGCAAAATTGACAGGAATTGAGATGGGACGCCATGTTGCGTTTGAAGAGCCACTGATGTGCCTAAACATTGAAACCCCCCACAAGTGATACCATTTTGGAAAGTAGACCCCCTAAGGAACTTATCTAGAGGTGTGGTGAGCACTTTGACCCACCAAGTGCTTCACAGAAGTTTATAATGCAGAGCCGTAAAAATAAAACAAAATTTTTTTCCCACAAAAATTATTTTTTTAGCCCCCAGTTTTGTATTTTCCTGAGGGTAACAGGAGAAATTGGACCCCAAAATTTGTTGCCCAATTTGTCCTGAGTGCGATGATACACCATATGTGGGGGGAACCACTGTTTGGGCACATGGGAGGGCTCAGAAGGGAAGGAGTGCCATTTGAATGCAGACTTAGATGGAATGGTCTGCAGGTGTCACATTGCGTTTGCAGAGCCCCTAATGTACCTAAACAGTAGAAACCCCCCACCAGTGACACCATTTTGGAAAGTAGACCCCCTTAGGAACTTATCTAGATGTGTGCTGAGCGCTTTGACTCACCAAGGGCTTCACAGAAGTTTATAATGGAGAGCCGTAAAAATAAAACAAAAATTTTTTCCCACAAAAATTATTTTTTAGCCCCCAGTTTTGTATTTTCCCGAGGGTAACAGGAGAAATTCGACCCCACAATTTGTTGTCCAATTTGTCCTGAGTGCGCTGATACCCCATATGTGGGGGGGGAACCACTGTTTGGGCGCATGGGAGGGCTCGGAAGGGAAGGAGCTCCATTTGGAATGAGGACTTAGATGGAATGGTCTGCAGGTGTCACATTGCATTTGCAGAGCCCCTAATGTACCTAAACAGTAGAAACCTCCCACAAGTGACACCATTTTGGAAACTAGACCCCCTAAGGAACTCATCTAGATGTGTTGTGATAGCTTTGAACCCCCAAGTGTTTCACTACAGTTTGTAACGCAGAGCCGTGAAAATGTAAAAAAAAATCTTTCCCCCCAAAATTATTTTTTAGCCCCCAGTTTTGTATTTTCCCGAGGGTAAGAGGAGAAATTCGACCCCAAAAGTTGTTGTCCAATTTGTCCTGAGTACGGTGATACCCCGTATGTTGGGGGAAACCACCGTTTGAGCGCATGGGAGGGCTCGGAAGGGAAGGAGCGCCATTTGGAATGCAGACTTAGATGGAATGGTCTGCAGACGTCACATTGCGTTTGCAGAACCCCTAATGTACCTAAACAGTAGAAACCCCCCACAAGTGACCCCATATTGGAAACTAGACCCCCCAGGGAACTAATCTAGATGTGTTGTGAGAACTTTGAACCCCCAAGTGTTTCACTACAGTTTATAACGCAGAGCCGTGAAAATAAAAAATCCTTTTTTTTCGCACATAAAATATGTTTTAGCCCCGAGTTTTGTATTTTCCCAAGGGTAACAGGAGAAATTGGACCCCAAAAGTTGTTGTCCTATTTGTCCTGAGTACGCTGATACCCCATATGTTGGGGTAAACCCCTGTTTGGGCACACGGGAGAGCTCGGAAGGGAAGAAGCACTGTTTTACTTTTTCAACGCAGAATTGGCTGGAATTGAGATCGGACGCCATGTCGCGTTTGGAGAGCCCCTGATGTGCCTAAACAGTGGAAACCCCACAATTATAACTGAAACCCTAATCCAAACACATCCCTAACCCTAATCCCAACAGTAACCCTAACCACACCTCTAACCCAGACACACCCCTAACCCTAATCCCAACCCTATTCCCAACCGTAAATGTAATCTAAACCCTAACTGTAACTTTAGCCCCAACCCAAACTGTAGCCCCAACCCTAACCCTAACCCTAACCCTAGCCCTAACCCTAACCCTAGCCCTAACCCTAGCCCTAACCCTAACCCTAGCCCTAGCCCTAACCCTAGCCCTAACCCTAGCCCTAACCCTAGCCCTAACCCTAGCCCTAACCCTAGCCCTAACTCTAACCCTAGCCCTAATGGGAAAATGGAAATAAATACATTTTTTTAATTTTTCCCTAACTAAGGGGGTGATGAAGGGGGGTTTGATTTTCTTTTATAGCGGGTTTTTTAGCGGATTTTTATGATTGGCAGCCGTCACACACTGAAAGACGCTTTTTATTGCAAAAAATATTTTTTGCGTTACCACATTTTGAGAGCTATAATTTTTCTATATTTTGGTCCACAGAGTCATGTGAGGTCTTGTTTTTTGCGGGACGAGTTGACGTTTTTATTGGTAACATTTTCGGGCACGTGACATTTTTTGATCGCTTTTTATTCCGATTTTTGTGAGGCAGAATGACCAAAAACCAGCTATTCATGAATTTCTTTTGGGGGAGGCGTTTATACCGTTCCGCGTTTGGTAAAATTGATAAAGCAGTTTTATTCTTCGGGTCAGTACGATTACAGCGACACCTCATTTATATCATTTTTTTATGTTTTGGCGCTTTTATACGATAAAAACTATTTTATAGAAAAAATAATGTTTTTTGCATCGCTTTATTCTCAGGACTATAACTTTTTTATTTTTTTGCTGATAATGCTGTATGGCGGCTTATTTTTTGCGGGACAAGATGACGTTTTCAGCGGTACCATGGTTATTTATATCTGTCTTTTTGATCGCGTGTTATTCCACTTTTTATTCGGCGGTATGATAATAAAGCGTTGTTTTTTGCCTCGTTTTTTTTTTTTTTTTCTTACGGTGTTTACTGAAGGGGTTAACTAGTGGGCCAGTTTTATAGGTCGGGCTGTTACGGACGCGGCGATACTAAATATGTGTACTTTTATTGTTTTGTTTTTTTTTTATTTAGATAAAGAAATGTATTTATGGGAATAATATATATTTTTTTTTCATTATTTTGGAATATTTTTTTTTATTTTTTTTTACACATTTGAAAATTTTTTTTTTTACTTTTTTACTTTGTCCCAGGGGGGGGACATCACAGATCAGTGATCTGACAGTTTGCACAGCACTCTGTCAGATCACTGATCTGACATGCAGCGCTGCAGCCTTCACAGTGCCTGCTCTGAGCAGGCTCTGTGAAGCCACCTCCCTCCCTGCAGGACCCGGATCCGCGGCCATCTTGGATCCGGGGCTCGAGCAGGGAGGGAGGGAGGTAAGACCCTCGCAGCAACGCGATCACATCGCGTTGCTGCGGGGGGCTCAGGGAAGCCCGCAGGGAGCCCCCTCCCTGCGCGGTGCTTCCCTGCACCGCCGGCACATCGCGATCATCTTTGATCGCGGTGTGCCAGGGGTTAATGTGCCGGGGGCGGTCCGTGACCGCTCCTGGCACATAGTGCCGGATGTCAGCTGTGATAGGCAGCTGACACCCGGCCGCGATCGGCGGCGCTCCCCCCGTGAGCGCCGCCGATCTCGCTGGACGTACTATCCCGTCCATGGTCATAGGGGCCCACCCCACATGGACGGGATAGTACGTCCGATGTCAGAAAGGGGTTAAAAAAAATGAACATTTAACTTTTTTTTACAAAAAAATTACTTCAGATCCCAAAATTTTTATTTTTCCAATGGTAACAGGAACAATTGGACCCCAAAAGTTGTTGTGCAATTTTTCCTTAGTACGCCAATACCTGATATGTGGGGGGAAACCACTGTTTGGGTGCACAGTAGAGCTCAGAAGGGAAGGAGCGCCGTTTGACTTTTTCAATGCAAAATTGGCTGGAATTGAGATCGAACGTCACATTGCGTTTGGAGAGCCCCTGATGTGCCTAAACAGTGGAAACCCCCCACAATTGACACCATTTTGGAAACTAGACCCCCCAAGGAACTTATCTAGATGTGCAGTGAGAACTTTAAATCCCCAAGGGCTTCACAACAGTTTATAATGTAGAGCCGTAAAATTACAAAATCATATTTTTTTCACAAAAATGATCTTTTTACCCCCAATTTTTTATTTTCCCAAGGGTAACAGGAGATATTGGACACCGAAAGTTGTTGTGCAATTTGTCCTGAGTACGCTGATACCCCATATGTTGGGGTAAACCCCTGTTTGGGCACACGGGAGAGCTCGGAAGGGAAGAAGCACTGTTTGACTTTTTCAACGCAGAATTGGCTGGAATTGAGATCAGACGCCATGTCACGTTTGGAGACCCCTGATGTGCCTAAACAGTGGAAACCCCCAATTCTAACTCCAACCCTAACCCGAACACACCCCTAACCCTAATTCCAACCCTAACCATAACCACAACCCTAACCCTAAGACACCCCTAACCCTAATCCCAACCCTTACCCTAACCCCAACCCTAACTTTAGCCCCAACCCTAACCCTAATGGGAAAATTGAAATAAGTACATTTTTTTAATTTTATTATTTTTCCCTAACTAAGGGGGTGATAAAGGGGGGTTTGATTTACTATTTATAGCAGGTTTTTATGATTGGCGGCTGTCACACACTAAAACACGCTTTTTATTGCAAAAAATAGTTTTTGCATCACCACATATTGAGAGCTATGATTTTTCCATATTTTGGCCCACAGAGTCATGTGAGGTCGTGTTCTTTGCGGGACGAGTTGACGTTTTTATTGGAACCATTTTCGGGCACATCACATTTTTTGATCGCTTTTTATTATGATTTGTGGGAAGCAAAATGAACAAAAATTAGCAAGTCATGAATTTCTTTTGGGGAGGGGGAAGGGCGTTTATACCGTTCCCCGTGTGGCCAAATTGATAAAGCAGTTTTATTCTTCGGGTCAGTATGATTACAGCGATACCTCATTCATATCATTTTATGTTTTGGTGCTTTTATACAATAAAACTATTTTATAGAAAAAATAATTATTTTTGTATCCCTTTATTCTGAGGGCTATAACATTTTTATTTTTCCGGTGATGACGCTGTATTGCGGCTTGTTTTTTTGCGAGACAAGATGACGTTTTCATCGGTACCATGGTTATTTATATCCGTCTTTTTGATCGACGGTATGATGGTAAAGCATTGTTTTTTGCTTTTTTTTTTATAGTGTTCCCTAAAGGGGTTAACTAGTGGGACATTTTTATAGGGTAAAAAAAGGGGAGAAGCCAGCGCAGCCTAAGGTTAAGACGCAATACATAACGTGCAAATGCACATATTAATTTCTAACTGTATTATCAAAATGAGACATTTAGCAAACAATTGATCAATTCTTTGAGCCACCCCGCCTCTTCACGGCAATCTCATATTGGGGCAGTCCTACACTACGTTTTTAACCTTAGGCTGCGCTGGCTTCTCCCCTTTTTTGCTCTATTTTTATAGGGTTGGTTGTTACGGACGTGGGGATACCAAATATGTGTACTTTTATTGTTTAGATTTTTTTTTTTTCATTTAAATATTTATTTATTAATAGAATAAATATTGATTTTTTTTAACTATTTTTTTAAAAATATTTTTACAGTTGTTTTAAAAATTATTTTTTCTTTCATTCTTACTTTTTCACTGTGTGCCACTGTGGGACACTCATTTTGTGCAGGCTGATTGCTTCTATAGACAGCTTTGCCGGCTCCGGAATGCTGCGATCATGTTTGATCGCAGTGTTTCGGGGGTTAATGTGCCAGGAGCGGTCTGGTCTGTGCGTGGCCGATCGGCTATGACTTACTATCCCGTCCATGCTCAGATGGGCCCATCCCCCATGGATGGGATAGGGCTTCGGATGTCAGAAAGGGGTTAAAGGGAAGCGATTATCAGAAGATTTAAAATCCGTGTTTTGTCTAACATTTTATTTTTAATTGGCAATGTTTTTTTTTCATATCACTATCTGTATTAATAAAAATAAATTTGCGCTGAGGTATTTTTTTAGACTTTGTGTTTTCAGCAGTCTCATTATCATCAGAGGCAGGATTGCAATGTCAGGTAACATTATACACAGATAATTAGACAGGATTCTCCAATCACAGTAGGAGATGTCAAAGCTCACCTCCTTCTCCTTCCTTCAGAATGACCTTTGCACACGCTCATTAGATGCTTAAATGCAAAAGATAGGGGAGGAGTCTAATCATGGCTGTTAATGTACATGTGTTGTTTGCTGAAACTACAGGAAATATGAGATTGTGTAAGAATTGCAAGGTTTTTTTTTAATTTTAAGTAAAGATTGAAATAAAAAAATAAAAAAAACTCAATTCCAGCCATGGAAATAAATATTTCTTCTTCTCCTCTATTACCAAGCAACAGCGAAAAATGTCAAAGGTCTGCAGGAAGGTAGAGGAGAGGTGTGATATGTGGTGTACAGGACACATGGAAAATCTCATTGACCCCGCAGTGTCGCACAGCCCTCCACCTGCCAACAAGCAGCGGACATTACACCAACTTTTTTTTTTTCCAGGAGGGAAAACATCTTCTCTTATTTTAGACCTGCAAAAATACTTTCCCTCCGGAGACAGGTGCAGCGACACATTTAGATGTTGACGCTGGAAATAGAAGCTGGGTAACAATGATGGGTCACATAGTATGAGAATGAAGTTGGATCTGGGGCAGGACGGGGGGTGGAGAAGGGTCCTCCATACTGCCGTGTTCATACTCTGCATTCTGTTACTAAACAAGTGTCTTGGTGGGGGGGGTATGCCTGGGATAGTCCTAGGGATAACCCGAATATGTCGGCAAGTAAGGCATCCCTTGATTTAAAGAGGGCTCGTCCGCTCTTCTAGAAGTGTGGAACTCTGCATGGTGCTGTTCCTCTACTGCACCTCCTGGAAATGTGCTAACAAATTCCTCGAAACTACCTATTATGTAAACCATAATGGCATCGCCCTTAAAAAAGGGCTGCTAATCTCCATCGCGGAGTGACACCCGAGCTTCACAGAAAGTATTATATTATGTAGGACACAGGAAACATAAGCTTTATTACAAATGTATACCAGGTAGATAATGGCGCAGGCTGCATCACGACCCATATAGCTGCCACATTGCCTGGATTCGCCCACAAAACATCCCCACCTAGTGGACGCATTATTGTGAACTACAATGGAATATTTGCAGAATATTTTCATGAATTAATTCTGTTCCAGTTGTGAATAATTGTATAGAGTGATAAAGCAGTAGAACACGGGCACAGATGCTTTATAGGAGAAGATATGAACTGTGCCAACCAGTGGCCACGTGTCCCTGTAACACAGTCCGAGATTGCGGGCAGGGGGTCTCCTCGTATTTTTAAACAAGCGACGTGTCTCGTAATGATGGAGGCGGTTGCGTCGGCTTCTCCCACGGCAGTAGGATGGATGGCGACAGTCAGGATACCGGGCAGCAGCAGCCATCGCGGTGTTTGGTGAGGAGGGAGATACGGGAGAAGGTTTTCCCGCAACCTGGGCACCTGTACCGCTTCACTTCTGAATGGGTCTGCAGGTGAGCCCGCAAGTTGGAGCGATCGGCAAAACCGCGGCCACAGTGATAGCACGAAAATGGTTTCTCACCTGCGTAAAGTAGGAGATGCAGAACATAAAACACATGACAGTAAAGAAATTAAAAATAAAATAATATACATCTATAATTTTTGTCCAAGAATATGGAAAGTGGCAGGAGGGGTAAAAAGATACAAATTTGTGCATAGAACTGTTGTGCATAGAATGTTCGGACCTTTTTACGCCATAAAGACCAGAATAAATTCTCCCCATAATTTGTAAAAAAAAAATACACTTTTCATTACAGAGTTAAAGGGCTATTCCAAGAGGGATAGGCTCACTGAATAGCTAATAACTACTAATCTAGGGAAAATGTAACATCTGAGACCCCCAACAATTGACACAATGTCATTCGGAGCCGTGGTTTAATCAACAGTTAAAGGTTATAGCACAATGCATCTCCAAGAGATGTTCTCATGGAGGGGATAAAAGAAAGTTTGTAGTTTATCAAACACTTGTTTCTGGGATAGAGATAGAATGAGACTGTGACCATGGATTGATACAGGACTTATCATCACCTGTGGGTTAGATAAGCAGGCGTATTCGGGGGACACAGTTCAAGACAGCGTGGTCTCTTCAAGTATCTTGTGTATAGTAACTAACATTCCAAGTAATTCATTCCGCAAATAGATATTAATCAATAAGAAATAGACAAGTATATCTGAGGGACTCTGCGGAATTCTAAGAGTATCAAGGTCAGACATTGCTTATGACCAATGCCTCGTCCACTCGCCGCAAGAATAAAGGACTACTCAGATGATACAAGTCCTGTATCTCATTCTATCTCTAGCCCAAAAACAAATATTTGATAAGCACAAAACTCTAAACATTATTTAACTCTTGATTATTTTTTTAACATTTCCCTTCTGTTTGCACAAAATGTATCCCAAAAAAGTCCATAACATTCAAGCAGTCCTTTTCCCTTGATAGATTTAATCCGTTTTTGATGGGTCTCTCAAATATGTGACCGCATACCCAGGAAACTACACATGCTTTATCAGAGAAACGGATGTAAAAACGTTTGGCAAGGACTTCTGTGCCTATACCGTAAAACTCACAGAAACGGGAGCCCCGGACGGCAGTATAACCAAACCCTGGAGGGCATGACGGCAGGGATAAATGATCCATTTACAAACCTGGATTGTTCGGCAGATGGAGCTGACTGATATCTCTCTGCGTGATGACAGCCATATTGGTGATACATTGCATAAGAGGACTTCTCCAGGGACTGATTGGCCCCACTATAAGCAAAACCATGCATCAGAATGAGGAACCATTCGACCTATCAATAACCGATGAAAAGGACTGCTTTAACAGAATGGACTTTTTAGGATACATTTTTCTAACTTAGGCACTCTCAAAAGTATAAAAATATTAATGTGTTCCTTCTTGAAATTTTTCCTAGGACAACTTTGTGCTTTCCTGCAGCCACCACTAGAGGGAGCTCACCACCCATTGAATGCAAGGTATAATCAGTACACAGTCAGTCCCAGAGCTCCCTCTAGTGGTGACAGCAGAAAGAATATTACCTTTATGTATAGACTAGATGGTGGCCCGATTCTAACATATTGGGTATTCTAGAATATGCATGTCCACGTAGTATATTGCCCAGTCACAAAGTATATTGCCCAGTCACATAATACATTGCCCAGCTGCGTAGTATATTGCCCAGTCACGTACTATATTGCCCAGTCACGTAGTATATTGACCAGTCACGTAGTATATTGCCCAGCTACATAGTATATTGCCCAGTCACGTAGTATATTGCCCAGTCACATAGTATATTGCCCAGTAACGTAGTATATTGCCCAGTCACGTAGTATATTGCCCAGTCACGTAGTATATTGCCCAGTCACGTAGTATATTGCCCAGTCACGTAGTATATTGCCCAGTCACGTAGTATATTGCCCAGTCACGTAGTATATTGCCCAGTCACGTAGTATATTGCCCAGTCACGTAGTATATTGCCCAGTCACGTAGTATATTGCCCAGTCACGTAGTATATTGCCCAGTCACGTACTATATTGCCCAGTCACGTACTATATTGCCCAGTCACGTAGTATATTGCCCAGTCACGTAGTATATTGCCCAGCTACATAGTATATTGCCCAGTCACGTAGTATATTGCCCAGTCACATAGTATATTGCCCAGTAACGTAGTATATTGCCCAGTAACGTAGTATATTGCCCAGTCACGTAGTATATTGCCCAGTCACGTAGTATATTGCCCAGTCACGTAGTATATTGCCCAGCCACGTAGTATATTGCCCAGTCATGTAGTACATTGCCCAGTCATGTAGTACATTGCCCAGTTACGTAGTATATTGCCCAGTAACGTAGTATATTGCCCAGTCACGTAGTATATTGCCCAGTCACGTAGTATATTGCCCAGTCACGTAGTATATTGCCCAGTCATGTAGTATATTGCCCAGTCACGTAGTATATTGCCCAGCCACGTAGTATATTGCCCAGCCACGTAGTATATTGCCCAGTCATGTAGTACATTGCCCAGTTACGTAGTATATTGCCCAGTAACGTAGTATATTGCCCAGCTACGTAGTATATTGCCCAGTCACGTAGTATATTGCCCAGTCACGTAGTATATTGCCCAGTAACGTAGTATATTGCCCAGTAACGTAGTATATTGCCCAGCCACGTAGTATATTGCCCAGCCACGTAGTATATTGCCCAGTCACGTAGTATATTGCCCAGTCACGTAGTATATTGCCCAGTCACGTAGTATATTGCCCAGCCACAAAGTATATTGCCCAGTCACGTAGTATATTGCCCAGTCACGTAGTATATTGCCCAGTCACGTAGTATATTGCCCAGTCACGTAGTATATTGCCCAGTGACGTAGTATACAGCATAGAGCCACGTAGTATATTGCCCAGTCTCATAGAATATTGCCCAGTCACGTAGGTATATAACACAGGCCACACAGTATTTAGCAGTGTGTGCACCATATCCCTGTTAAAAAAAAATAATTAAAATAAAAAATAGTTATATACTCACCCCTGGGATCCAGCAAACTGTGCGATGCGGCCGCCATCTTCCGTTCCCAGGATGCATTGCAAAATTACTCAGATGACTTAATGGTCTCGCGAGACCGCCAAGTCTTCTGGGTAAGTTCGCAATGCATCTCTGGGAACGGAAGATGGCGGCCGGTGCAAGGCAGCATCAATAGTAAAAACTTGGTCACACAGGGTTAATAGCAGCGGATATGGAGTGCGTTACCCGTGGCATAACGCGGTCCATTACCGCTGGTATTAACCCTGTGTGAGCGGTGACTGGAGGGGATTATGGAGCGGGCTCTGACTGCGGGGAGTATGGAGCGGGCGCCGGGGACACTGACTGCAGGGAGCATGGAGTGGAGCGCCGGGGACACTGACTGCGGGGAGTGTGGAGCGGGCGCCGGTGACACTGACTGCGGGGAGTATGGAGCTGGCGCCGGGGACACTGACTGCGGGGAGTATGCAGCTAGCGCCGGGGACACTGACTGCGGGGAGCATGGAGCGGAGCGCCGGGGACACTGACATCGGGCAGCATGGAGCTGAGCGCCCGGGACACTGACTGCGGGGAGTATGCAGCTGGCGCCGGGGACACTGACTGCGGGGAGCATGGAGCAGAGCGTCGGGGACACTGACTGCGGGGAGCATGGAGCGGAGCGCCGGGGAACACTGACTGCGGGGAGCATGGAGCGGAAAGCCGGGGACACTGACTGCGGGGAGCATGGAGCGGAGCGCCGGGGACACTGACTGCGGGGAGTATGGAGCGGAGCGCTGGGGACACTGACTGCGGGGAGCATGGAGCGGAGCGCAGGGGACACTGACTGCATGGAGCAGTGTTGTGAATTCTGTGGCAGAGCTTCCTCCTGTGGTCACAAGTGGTACTTCGGCTGATTCTCTCTGAGCTTCCGTTGGTGGAGGAGAGTGGTACTGCGGCTTCTGAGTTTCCTTCCTCAGGTGATGTGGTGAAGTCGTTAGGTGCTGCTCTATTTAACTCCACCTAGTGCTTTGATCCTGGCCTCCAGTCAATGTTCTAGTATAGGACTTGCTTCCTCCTGGATCGTTCCTGTGGCCTGCTGCTCTGCATAGCTAAGTTCCGCTTTTGTTATTTTTGTTTGCTGTTTTTTCTGTCCAGCTTGCTTGTTTGGTTTTTTCTTGCTTGCTGGTAGCTCTGGGACGCAGAGGGTGTACCTCCGTGCCGTTAGTCGGTACGGAGGGTCTTTTTGCCCCCTTTGCGTGGTTATTTGTAGGGTTTTGTGTTGACCGCAAAGTTACCTTTCCTATCCTCGCTCTGTTCAGAAAGTCGGGCCTCACTTTGCTAAATCTATTTCATCTCTACGTTTGTCTTTTCATCTTACTCACAGTCATTATATGTGGGGGGCTGCCTTTTCCTTTGGGGAATTTCTCTGAGGCAAGGTAGGCTTATTTTCAATCTTCAGGCTAGCTAGTTTCTCAGGCTGTGCCGAGTTGCATAGGGAGCGTTAGGCGCAATCCACGGCTGCTTCTAGTGTGGTTGGAGAGGATTAGGGATTGCGGTCAGCAGAGTTCCCACGTCTCAGAGCTCGTTCTATGTTTTTGGGTTACTGTCAGGTCACTGTATGTGCTCTGACTTCTATGTCCATTGTGGTACTGAATTACCTTATCATAACAG